>NW_006159681.1:900592-922951 GCF_000334495.1 Tupaia belangeri chinensis | reverse complement strand
GAAGAGATTGCAACCATTTTCTTGTAATTCCAATACGTTTTTGTGAGGGATCAGAACCATTTTTTAATTTTCCTACTAAAAAGGGTCTTTAGAGTAGCTGAGATGGGTTGGTGGTTCCTTAGCCAACGAGCATACGTGCCCTACAGTAAAAATCTCTCTAAAAAATAGTAATTACATGCAGGGGCTGGGACTGAGCCACAGCTGATTTTTTTAAGCAATGTCTTCAACAACTATACTGTATGTATTTGGTTTATGTTATACATTTAAACTTAGGTATTTTTTACTCTAAGAAACTTTAGCGACCTAACAGGGATATATTATAAATGTGTGGAATAATTTTTTAAAGATTTTCAAATAGACACCAATTTGTCAGAAAGTTGTATTTTTGAGAACCAATTTAATTGATATGTGTCATTCTAATTTAGCAATTTTTAAAATATTATTTAACTGATTGTTGTTATAAGGCATGTGTGCTCACTAAACAGACAGAGACAGAGAGACAGAAAGCAAGAAATCACCCCCTGAGAGGATAGACATGCCACAATTTCTTTTTTTCTATTTTTTTTCCTCAGGATTTTGGGCGTGTATGTACATACACTCAGCCTGAATTTTAAGCCACTGAGTCTATACTTAAACTATAGTTGGCCATGTGGGAGTTCAGCTATGTAACTACTGTGTCATCTACTGGTCTCTATTCATTACTAATTTTAATGTGGATCCCATTAATGAATGCAAATAAACCATTTTTAATGTTTGCAATTTAGCATGGATATTGTTCTAATATTGTTTAATAAGCAACAACCGACTTTGACCTGTAGGTGTATTTAAAACCATTTTTAAAAAATAATTATTTAACTTCTGTATTTGACCAGAGAGGGACAGAGTGAGAGAGAGGGAAAGTAAGAAAGCAAGGCAACAGATCCGGGACTTGAGCCATGGTCAGCCATGTGGAATCCAGTGCCTTTAAGCACCAGTCCACCTGCCATTTTAATAAGTCTTTTATCTATCTTTTTCTTCGTCCTTTGGGAAAGCTGGTAACAAAGTAAAAGCTTAAGTAGAATTTTTTATGTCACTTAGGCTTTTTATTTTTTTATAGAGTCTTAAAAGACATAGAATTAAATCTTTTAAAAACTTTGCATATCAATGATATTCCTGGATGGATCTAAGTTGGAGACTTTCAATTTTAATTATGTTTTTTAGAGTGATTGTGTAGAGTGCTCTTTATAATAGTCATAGTAATGTTAAATTATGTTACTAATATCTCACCACTTTTATAAATATTGGTGCTTCTGAGAAGTACTTTGATCTTATAATTAGGAATTTTATCTTCTACATGAATTTTGGGTCTCTTCAAGCCAAGGAAAACTTAAGTGGGAATTAATTTATCCTGGCATTGGCTCTGAACCCTCTTTTATGAATTTAGTCAATGATATTTTTTAAGAATGTAAGAAAAGAAACTAAAATGTTGAACACAAAAATCTCATGAAAAAAAAATTAACCTAAAACTTTGTTGCAGTGCCACAGTACTTACTACTTACTGTTTGTTTCTGTCTGAACCAGTCAGACAATTGGATCTAATCCAGTTAATTACTTAATCCAATTTAATTCTGGACACAGTCCAGTTTCTGTTACAACCCCAAACCCAGTTTGGACTAAAATGTCTTTATACAAAACTTAGAGAGCTCTAAACACATGTCTGTGGAGCTCAAATCTGAGAGAGAACTTACCTACGACTCCCAGTTGCTGCAAGAGACTAATGGATGACAAAGGGTCTGCAGGTAAATCACTTGGTCACTCGCTGCTCCTGGGGATGTTACTGGAAGCTCTACTTCAGATCCCACTTCTGACACCAACACTGTTAAAAATAAACCAGTCAATTTAATAGAGTTTTAATAGAGCAAATCTTAACACAATTTAAATCAGGCAGTTGTCCCCAAACTTCTGGACAACTCTGGACATTCGCATGGTCAACTTGGCCTTTAAGTTAGCAGAATGGAAAAGTGTCATTCAAAAATGTGAGTGAAGGAGAGAAGTCATTGGTTACATTTTGAAGTTTGTCTGTATTAGCATGGTTTAAAAGGCAGGATGCCTGTGATTGACTGACGCCTAGCTGCTATGATTGGCTGTAACCTCAGAACCAGCTCAGAAAAACAGCCTAAAATATATGATTTTGGCTTATCTATAAAAATCAACATGTAGGAGTACAACAGCTATTTTAGGCCAAAATTAACACCTCTTATTACTTTATTAAATATTAATGATCAACTATTTATTTTGTTATTTCATATGAATACTCAATCACTAGTACAAGCCTCTAAATGATAAATATACTGTTTTTATGAAGGAAGAGACAGTTCTACTATGTGAAATTAGAATGAGAGCTTAATAATCAATTCCTAGTTTCCTCATTTACACTTTCTTTCTTTAAGAGATTTTTGCCTAGGACATGTATGGTAGCTGGAGAGATAGAAAGACAGATAAGGTGAGAAAGAAAGTGAGAAATCACCCTCCAGGGGCAATGGCCATGCCACAGTCCCTCATCCTTCATTCTCTTTCCAGCATCTTGGGACATGCATGCACATGCACCCGGCATCATTTTCAAGCCACCGGGTCTGGAACTTGAACCACAGTTCACTATGTTGGAGTCCAGTGATGTAACCGCTACACCATCTGTTGGTCCCTACACTTTCTATTAATATAAAAATACATATATTTTAAAAACTTAACCAAAATAAACATTTAAAGGATAGTTTGGGAAGCAGAACTGAATACTCTGAATAAAGCAATGCATGGATAATATACTTGAGCCATGCTGTACCAATTCTACGCAGATTGGTGCTCAGATTACTTGGTTCATTCTAGTTCCTGCAGTCAGGCTGTAAAATGTGTAGTGTACAAGAAACAGAACTTTTCATCACATTCATGTTTGCTTTAAATAAAATCATAAAATTAGGAAAGTATATATATCATAATATATATTATATGTATGTGTGTATATATATATATGTATATATATACATATATATATATATATTCATTCTTAGTGTCTCAGTTAAAATGGTGCCTCTCATGAGCAGATTGAGAAACAGATTGTTTATATCAGCAGGGTTTTAGAGCAAAATTCCTTACAATAGAGCTAGTGTACACATACCATATAAATATAAGGGTTTTATTTATTTTTCTCATGTATTTTCCTGTTTCTGGTTCACAAAAATGGACAGCACATTTCATCCTTCATGTTTCTTTAAATGAGCTGTTTTAAATATATGTTGCTATTTTCATAAAGTTCAGAGAAGGGTAATAAGTTATAAGGTCATGAATTTTGTTGTTTGGTTTGGTTTGGTTTTCTCCATGCTGAGCAGTTTATGCCCACATCCATACTGGCTGCAAAACTGTAAGAAAATGGTGCTGAATAATCTCAGTCAATATTCTAATATGAACATTGAGAAATTACCTATAGTTAACGGACACAAAGGTATAGGCTGTCTGGGAAATAATGATGTATTTTTCTATGCAAAGAGGTGTCATGACTTTCCCGACAAACTAATGGTTTAATAGAAGCCACTGAAAAAGATGAGAATATATGAAATTTATTACAATGAAATATGAACTCTTCCTTATCAGATTCAAATGCATCTAATTTTAAATATAGCAGTTTGCTCCCAAAGAGCATGATCTTATGTAAGACATTCAAACAGTTTTAAGACATGGTTGTTTTTGTTCAGAAAGATTATTTTTCAAAATTGATTTCTACTTTAGTCAGATAGGGCAACAAAGAAAAGTGACTTTTGCTTTCATTTTCTTCTAATACATATATTTCATGTTTCAGACTATAATTCTTTTACTCTTAGAATATTATAATAGCCTTTATTGGATTGGAGATCACATGGAACTCTTTAAATCATGTCAAAAATAGTCAATAGCACAGCCTAAAAATGTAACCTGAAAGGAAAGGGAGAAAGCCCAAAAATATAAGGCATACTTCTTGCTTGCAATATTATTACTGAAATTTATTTAACTTGCTTCCAATGCTTTATAGAAACTTTAAGTTAGTCTCTTTCCAAATATATCCTCTACATTAAAATGCCCAGTACAAACGTGCAATGCACAAATCCGCTTAGACAGAAAGCATTTAATGAGTTCTTCATCGATAAAGCTGTTCCTACAGAAAGTGTCCCAGGTCATCTCAGAAAAGGCTTTAGGAGTTCTGAATTCAATGTTCTGTATGCCTTAGGCTCTCCAGCCATTTATCCCTAAGAGACTTTTCTCTTTATTTCTTCAGGTTGTTTTTTTGTTTGTTTTGTTCTCCATGATTATCTCTTTAGTTTATGAAAGACTTTTTTTTTCTTTCCCTGAGGGGACCCATGTGCTTCTGAGAGAGAGAGAGAGAGAGAGAGAGACAGAAAGGGAGAGGAAAAAGCATTTCCTGTGGAAAATTGTCATGTTTTAACCTCTTCCATCGTGGACTCCTCTTGAAATGTGGGACACACATGCACATGGGCCTGATCATGTTTCTCAAGCCACCAGGTCTGGAACTCAAACCCTGGGGTTGGTTATGTGTGATCCAGTCACCTTAATCACCAGGCCATGGAACTGGCTCTGAACGGTTAATTCTATTCGGCCAATCATGCAGGATCTTGTAGTGGGCAGGTTAACATGTGGGAATTAATGATTTGAAAAAACAGGATCTCTTCTTCCTCTCATCATTATCTGGTCCATCTTGGCGAGCTCCACATAAGTGGGTTGGCCAGTGTGTTTAGTGAAGCATCTGCATGAGGAAGAACCGACTGAAAAAGGCAATCATTTTAGCTGATAACAGAGACTAATCTTCCTTCCCTTCCTTTCGCCCTCCCACACATTCCTCTTTCTTTTCCTTCCTCTTTCCTATTGGATTGGAGATCACATGGAACTCTTTAAATCATGTCAAAAATAGTCAATAGCACAGCCTAAAAATGTAACCTGAAAGGAAAGGGAGAAAGCCCAAAAATATAAGGCATACTTCTTGCTTGCAATATTATTACTGAAATTTATTTAACTTGCTTCCAATGCTTTATAGAAACTTTAAGTTAGTCTCTTTCCAAATATATCCTCTACATTAAAATGCCCAGTACAAACGTGCAATGCACAAATCCGCTTAGACAGAAAGCATTTAATGAGTTCTTCATCGATAAAGCTGTTCCTACAGAAAGTGTCCCAGGTCATCTCAGAAAAGGCTTTAGGAGTTCTGAATTCAATGTTCTGTATGCCTTAGGCTCTCCAGCCATTTATCCCTAAGAGACTTTTCTCTTTATTTCTTCAGGTTGTTTTTTTGTTTGTTTTGTTCTCCATGATTATCTCTTTAGTTTATGAAAGACTTTTTTTTTCTTTCCCTGAGGGGACCCATGTGCTTCTGAGAGAGAGAGAGAGAGAGAGAGAGACAGAAAGGGAGAGGAAAAAGCATTTCCTGTGGAAAATTGTCATGTTTTAACCTCTTCCATCGTGGACTCCTCTTGAAATGTGGGACACACATGCACATGGGCCTGATCATGTTTCTCAAGCCACCAGGTCTGGAACTCAAACCCTGGGGTTGGTTATGTGTGATCCAGTCACCTTAATCACCAGGCCATGGAACTGGCTCTGAACGGTTAATTCTATTCGGCCAATCATGCAGGATCTTGTAGTGGGCAGGTTAACATGTGGGAATTAATGATTTGAAAAAACAGGATCTCTTCTTCCTCTCATCATTATCTGGTCCATCTTGGCGAGCTCCACATAAGTGGGTTGGCCAGTGTGTTTAGTGAAGCATCTGCATGAGGAAGAACCGACTGAAAAAGGCAATCATTTTAGCTGATAACAGAGACTAATCTTCCTTCCCTTCCTTTCGCCCTCCCACACATTCCTCTTTCTTTTCCTTCCTCTTCTTCACAGCCTGCAGAGCATCACTCTGACTTCTGCCTCAGAGTCTTGGCCACGGCTCCTTCTCTGCCTCGGATCCTCTTGCCTCCCTCTTTCACTGAGAGCCTGTGACTACGCTGCACCCGCCTGGATAACCCAAGATCCTCCCCATCTCGAGACCCTTGATTTAACCTTCCCTGCAAAGTCCCTTTTACCATGTGAGCCAGCATGTTGATGGATTCCAGGAATTAGAATGCGGACATCTGGGGGTCGGGGAGGACATTATTCTGCCTACCACACTCTCCACAAACAATTCCAGAAACATCAAGAGTAAGATCAGGGCCAGTAGGGGGCATGATGGTTAAGGCGCTGGACTCCCCCATGGCTGAACGTGGTTCAAGTCCCAGACTGGGCAACTTAAAAATTCATGACAAATAAATACATAAATAAATGTTTAAAAAATAAATAAAAGGCAAAAAAAAAAAGGTGAAGATAATTAAATTCCACCAACTAGTGTTCATCTTCTCATCATTTTGGCCAATTGCCTTCCACCATGTTCCTATGAGTATGTATATTTCAATGAAGTGAAATCATACTATGTGTAACACTTTATAGACCTTTCACAGAGTATTCCCTCGTCATTAAGACCCTTCATAGATGATTCCAGACAGCACACATAACCTGAAGATTATTTAACGCACCCCTTCTTGTCAATCTTTTAGGTTGTTCACATTGTCATATCACGTACAGTGGAATAATTATCACTAGCTCATGTTTATTGAGCCTTTATTGTGTGCCAGGCATTGTTCTAAGCATTCTACATGTATTGGCTCATTTAATACTCATGGTAACCTTGGGGCCTGCAGGTGGCATGGTGGTTAAGGATGCTGGACTCTCTCATGGCCAACCACAGTTCAAGTCCCGAACCTGGCAGCTTGCTTTCTCACTTTCCCTCCCTCACCTCTTCCTCCCTCATCCCTTTTCTTCTTAAAATTTACATATACTCAACTTTTATTATAATGTTTAGGCTAACTCTTCCTGAACATTAAGATTTTTATATTTATTTTTCTGAAGGCTTTGATTACGATGTCAGAAGTCTGCCTTTATTAAAATGTCTTAAACTTTCTATATTTTCTCCTGTACTCTTTCATCTTCATCTGGCCTTAATAAATACCCAATTTACTTACTGGACTTTATAAAATGTATGCTCTACTCCCATATTACTCTGTCACTAGTTCTGCGTCTGCCTTGGGTCCCATGACATGTATCAGCAAAAATGAATTCATACATGCACGCGCATAAACCACTTTCTGGTCTCCCTGAAAATAATATTTTAAAGTTAAATGTCTGGGTCCCTGTTTCAGAAGTCTATATTTAGTAGATCTGACTAAAGTTTATATTAGTTTGCTAGGGCTGCCACATGAACAGCCATAGACTGAGTGGCCAACAGTGGAAATTTATTTCTTCACAGTTTTGGAAGCTAAGAGGGATTCTTTATGAGGGATATGAGGAGAGGATCTGGCCCAGGCATCTTTGTTTGGTTTGTAGGTGACCTTTGTTCTTTCTTTCTCTTTCTTTTCTTTTTCTTTTTCCTCTTTTTTCTTTCTCTTTCCTTTCTCTCCTTTCTTTCTCCTTTTTTCTTTCTTCTCTTTCTTTGTCCCCTTCTCTTTCTTTCTTTCCTTTCTCTTCTCTTGCTTTCTCTTTTCCTCTTTCTTTCTTTCTTCTTACTTTTTAATTACTAGAGGGCACATGTACTCATTAGAGAGAGACAGAGAAGGAGGAGAAAAGCACACCTGAATGGTCATGCCATACTTGTTTCTTCATTTATCCATCCTGTCAGGATTTGGAGCATGCATTCACAAGAACCCTGTTTTGCAAGCTTCCAGGGCCAGGATTTGAACTGTGGTCAATCCTATGGGATTCGATTCCCTTAACCACTAGGTTATGGGACAAGCCTGGTTATCTTTAATCCATGTCCCTTCACATCATCTTTCCTTTGTTTATCTCTGTGTCCAAATTTCCCTTTTTCATGAGGACCCCAGTCATTCAATTGGAATCCACCCTAGTGGCCTCACTTTAACTCTTATCTATGTAAAGAGATAATCTCCAAATAAGGCTACATTTTGAGGTACTAGATGTTAGAACTTCAACATATACCTTCAGTGGAGGGTTGAGTTAAACCCAAAACTTAAGTCTTAAGATCAATAACTATAAATTAGTTGCTCATCTGAAAAAGATGAAAGTCATGATGCATTTTTGCATAGAAAAACAGAAAAGTACATAACTTTTCTGATGACTCAGTATATAAAACCTAGTAGACAAATTTGGGAGATTCTCTAAGGCTGTGCCTTTGGCCTTTTTTTCTATCTGTTTTGCATGTTCTTTTAGTTCATTCAGACTTTAGTTCTTCCTAAAGTAGGCACATATCTCCCCTACCTCACCTCTGGAGGCATCCTGGGCACATAAAACAAGTTAGGAAAGACTGGGATGAAGAACTGAAAACACAAGTGCATCTCCTGCAGGCAGATGGTGGCAGCTATGCAATACCTCTGCTGGAATTTAAGAGGCTTCGAACCTTCAGCTACTGATGTTTAAGATTTTGGGCATGCATGCACATGTCCCTGGTATGTTTTTCAAGCCCCTAGGCCCAGGATTTGAACCACAGTTAATCATGTACAATCTGGTTCCCATAACCACTGTACTAAGGACTGGCCCTATATCACACACTTTTCTAAATTCTCCTTTGCTTTCACTATCTGTGTGAGCAATGATCAGAGATTTCTCTGGGAGGCGGAATTCAGAGACAAAGTTTTCACACATTGACCCAGAGATGGTGATGACTACTGCTTTTCTTCAAAAATCACAATAATCTCCTGGCATAGAGATTATGTCTTTGCTTGTATGTGCACTCACGAGAAAGAGAAAGGCATCCCCTCCCCCCAGCCCCCCAAAAGATGGCCATGCCACAATTCCTTCTCCTCCTTTCTCCTCTTAGGATTTTTGTGCACACATGCACAGGCATGATTTTCTTTTTCTTTCTTTCTTTCTTTCTTTCTTTCTTTCTTTCTTTCTTTCTTTCTTTCTTTCTTTCTTTCTTTCTTTCTTCCACACTCTCCACAAACAATTCCAGAAACATCAAGAGTAAGATCAGGGCCAGTAGGGGGCATGATGGTTAAGGCGCTGGACTCCCCCATGGCTGAACGTGGTTCAAGTCCCAGACTGGGCAACTTAAAAATTCATGACAAATAAATACATAAATAAATGTTTAAAAAATAAATAAAAGGCAAAAAAAAAAAGGTGAAGATAATTAAATTCCACCAACTAGTGTTCATCTTCTCATCATTTTGGCCAATTGCCTTCCACCATGTTCCTATGAGTATGTATATTTCAATGAAGTGAAATCATACTATGTGTAACACTTTATAGACCTTTCACAGAGTATTCCCTCGTCATTAAGACCCTTCATAGATGATTCCAGACAGCACACATAACCTGAAGATTATTTAACGCACCCCTTCTTGTCAATCTTTTAGGTTGTTCACATTGTCATATCACGTACAGTGGAATAATTATCACTAGCTCATGTTTATTGAGCCTTTATTGTGTGCCAGGCATTGTTCTAAGCATTCTACATGTATTGGCTCATTTAATACTCATGGTAACCTTGGGGCCTGCAGGTGGCATGGTGGTTAAGGATGCTGGACTCTCTCATGGCCAACCACAGTTCAAGTCCCGAACCTGGCAGCTTGCTTTCTCACTTTCCCTCCCTCACCTCTTCCTCCCTCATCCCTTTTCTTCTTAAAATTTACATATACTCAACTTTTATTATAATGTTTAGGCTAACTCTTCCTGAACATTAAGATTTTTATATTTATTTTTCTGAAGGCTTTGATTACGATGTCAGAAGTCTGCCTTTATTAAAATGTCTTAAACTTTCTATATTTTCTCCTGTACTCTTTCATCTTCATCTGGCCTTAATAAATACCCAATTTACTTACTGGACTTTATAAAATGTATGCTCTACTCCCATATTACTCTGTCACTAGTTCTGCGTCTGCCTTGGGTCCCATGACATGTATCAGCAAAAATGAATTCATACATGCACGCGCATAAACCACTTTCTGGTCTCCCTGAAAATAATATTTTAAAGTTAAATGTCTGGGTCCCTGTTTCAGAGTCTATATTTAGTAGATCTGACTAAAGTTTATATTAGTTTGCTAGGGCTGCCACATGAACAGCCATAGACTGAGTGGCCAACAGTGGAAATTTATTTCTTCACAGTTTTGGAAGCTAAGAGGGATTCTTTATGAGGGATATGAGGAGAGGATCTGGCCCAGGCATCTTTGTTTGGTTTGTAGGTGACCTTTGTTCTTTCTTTCTCTTTCTTTTCTTTTTCTTTTTCCTCTTTTTTCTTTCTCTTTCCTTTCTCTCCTTTCTTTCTCCTTTTTTCTTTCTTCTCTTTCTTTGTCCCCTTCTCTTTCTTTCTTTCCTTTCTCTTCTCTTGCTTTCTCTTTTCCTCTTTCTTTCTTTCTTCTTACTTTTTAATTACTAGAGGGCACATGTACTCATTAGAGAGAGACAGAGAAGGAGGAGAAAAGCACACCTGAATGGTCATGCCATACTTGTTTCTTCATTTATCCATCCTGTCAGGATTTGGAGCATGCATTCACAAGAACCCTGTTTTGCAAGCTTCCAGGGCCAGGATTTGAACTGTGGTCAATCCTATGGGATTCGATTCCCTTAACCACTAGGTTATGGGACAAGCCTGGTTATCTTTAATCCATGTCCCTTCACATCATCTTTCCTTTGTTTATCTCTGTGTCCAAATTTCCCTTTTTCATGAGGACCCCAGTCATTCAATTGGAATCCACCCTAGTGGCCTCACTTTAACTCTTATCTATGTAAAGAGATAATCTCCAAATAAGGCTACATTTTGAGGTACTAGATGTTAGAACTTCAACATATACCTTCAGTGGAGGGTTGAGTTAAACCCAAAACTTAAGTCTTAAGATCAATAACTATAAATTAGTTGCTCATCTGAAAAAGATGAAAGTCATGATGCATTTTTGCATAGAAAAACAGAAAAGTACATAACTTTTCTGATGACTCAGTATATAAAACCTAGTAGACAAATTTGGGAGATTCTCTAAGGCTGTGCCTTTGGCCTTTTTTTCTATCTGTTTTGCATGTTCTTTTAGTTCATTCAGACTTTAGTTCTTCCTAAAGTAGGCACATATCTCCCCTACCTCACCTCTGGAGGCATCCTGGGCACATAAAACAAGTTAGGAAAGACTGGGATGAAGAACTGAAAACACAAGTGCATCTCCTGCAGGCAGATGGTGGCAGCTATGCAATACCTCTGCTGGAATTTAAGAGGCTTCGAACCTTCAGCTACTGATGTTTAAGATTTTGGGCATGCATGCACATGTCCCTGGTATGTTTTTCAAGCCCCTAGGCCCAGGATTTGAACCACAGTTAATCATGTACAATCTGGTTCCCATAACCACTGTACTAAGGACTGGCCCTATATCACACACTTTTCTAAATTCTCCTTTGCTTTCACTATCTGTGTGAGCAATGATCAGAGATTTCTCTGGGAGGCGGAATTCAGAGACAAAGTTTTCACACATTGACCCAGAGATGGTGATGACTACTGCTTTTCTTCAAAAATCACAATAATCTCCTGGCATAGAGATTATGTCTTTGCTTGTATGTGCACTCACGAGAAAGAGAAAGGCATCCCCTCCCCCCAGCCCCCCAAAAGATGGCCATGCCACAATTCCTTCTCCTCCTTTCTCCTCTTAGGATTTTTGTGCACACATGCACAGGCATGATTTTCTTTTTCTTTCTTTCTTTCTTTCTTTCTTTCTTTCTTTCTTTCTTTCTTTCTTTCTTTCTTTCTTTCTTTCTTTCTTCCTTCCTTCCTTCCTTCCTTCCTTCCTTCCTTCCTTCCTTCCTTCCTTTTTTTCTTTGTTTCTCTCTTTCATTCTTTCTTTTTCTTTCTTTCTTTCTCTCTTCTTTTCTTCACTCTTTTTTATTTCCTTCTTTATGTTGGAAGGTTTTTGCCTTAGGGCACATGCACTCAACAGAGAGAGAAAGAAAGTAAGAGAGACAGAGACAGAAACAGTGAGAAAGAAAGTGAGAAATCACCCCCCCTCACCCTACCTCCCCCCCACCCCCCGCAATGGGGGATGGCCACACTGTAGTCCCTTCTCAGCTGTTCTCCCTGGATTTTGGGCAGGTGCACACATACATGTGATTTTCAAGTGCTCCAGTCTGGGATTCTAGCAATGTAACCACTATGCTATCTGCTGGCCTCCCGGCAGGATTTTCAAGCCTCTAATCTGGGTTCATAGCTCAAACTGCTTTTAGCCACGTGGGAGTTTAGAGCTGTAGCCATCATGCCACCTGCTGGCCCAATGCTTTATGTTTTTTTAAAAAATGAGGCTCAGAAAGGTAGAATAGTCACTGTCAAGATCCATTTAAAGTCTTGTCATTTTATTACTGACACCTGGAAATAATATATATCCTTCATGGAGATCTTGTCAACTTTGCAGGGAAAGAAAATGGATAACAACTGATTTTAGCAATAGATTCAGACATCTTGGTCCAGTTCTCATCTCATCTACGTTTAATTACCATTCTAAGGTTTGGGTAAATGATCAAACAAAAGATACTGTCATAACTAGATATTAATTTCTTTCTTTTACACATCTAAATTTCCTTTCTGTATTCTGGTTTGGATTGGATATGTTGGTTCGAACTGAAAAACTGTTTATGATGCAATTCTAATAAGCTATCTTAATGACTGAAATATATTATACATTAATGAGTATATTATCAGGTCATCAGAAAAGTCATGATGCATTTTTGCATAGAAAAACAGAAAGATATGTTATGACTTTCCTGACAATCTACATAGTATGTTTACAATGAGCTGAATGCTTAAATTTGGCCTGGAAAATACAAAACAAAGAGCCTAAATATGTTGGAAGTGTTGAAACATGTTAGAAATCACTAAAGAAGAAATATAATACTTTTGGTTGAGTAATAGAATTTTTTTTTCTTTCATTTTAGAATGTGTAGTAGAAAACTGGACTGGGTAGAGTTCTTTGCTTACGATCTTCCTATAATTAGCTACAGACTGATTCTGGAATATTTCTTTAATGCTCATAACTAATGCACAGGATGTGCTCTAAATAGTCTGAAATTACATTTACTTGTCAAGATTGAATGTCTTTCTTATAGACGTCAGATTAAGGCCATGCATATCAGTCCTCTTGCAATTACTTTTTTTAAACAAGTAATAACCACGTCCCCTTAGAAATGCTCTCTTCTCATGACTTTATCTTTTTTTCTATTTCCAGACACTTTTCTTCTGACACTTAGCAAGTTCAGACTCTTCTATAGAAACCCTGCATTTTAGGAAACTACAGGTAAAAATGTTATTACTTTGTTCTTACTTTCTAAACATTTTCAGTTTTTCTTTAGATGATTGCAGCATTCTCATGGCCATAAACTCCTGCTACATCCTGCTCATACACAAAGAAGATTCCTTCAGGAGTACACATCTTCATTGCCCTCACTGCATATTTCTCTCCCTCTGCCAAACCTTCCTTCCATCACATGCATTTATTTTAGTGACACTTACCTGGAGCCAACTCCTCAAAAATGCCCCAAACAGAAAATCAAATGATTCCAAAGTAAAATCATATTTTCCCCTCATTTGTCCCTTCATGCATGTTGGAATGGTCACCTATTAGATATATCCTGCACAATGCATATTAAATTCGTAATTCACGTAGTCAGCCAGTATTTTGAGAATCGTGTAAATGGTACTGAGTAAGTACCAAGGTATTCAACTATGAACAAAACAACCAAGACTGCTTCTCTCATGGACTGTGCACCACAGTGGGAGAAGCAGAGAAAATGTAAATAAACTGACAATAATTCTATAATGTAACGCCGTGCAGGAAACACATTGCATGCTGTGATGAATCCAAGGGTATACGGTGTTAGAAAAGAACACTCTTTAAACTGACAATTGAAATGATGAGTCTGAGAAAGGCTATATTTTTTGTAAACATTATTGTTTCGTTTTTGAAAATTTGTCTTACCTTCCAACAACTGTGTGGTCTCTTGTGAATTGATCTTCACTAACTCTATATATGATAAATGTGTCAGATACTGCAACGCAGCTGTACAATTTTTGCATAGAAAAACAGAAAGATATGTTATGACTTTCCTGACAATCTACATAGTATGTTTACAATGAGCTGAATGCTTAAATTTGGCCTGGAAAATACAAAACAAAGAGCCTAAATATGTTGGAAGTGTTGAAACATGTTAGAAATCACTAAAGAAGAAATATAATACTTTTGGTTGAGTAATAGAATTTTTTTTTCTTTCATTTTAGAATGTGTAGTAGAAAACTGGACTGGGTAGAGTTCTTTGCTTACGATCTTCCTATAATTAGCTACAGACTGATTCTGGAATATTTCTTTAATGCTCATAACTAATGCTGGGAAAATGAACACAGGATGTGCTCTAAATAGTCTGAAATTACATTTACTTGTCAAGATTGAATGTCTTTCTTATAGACGTCAGATTAAGGCCATGCATATCAGTCCTCTTGCAATTACTTTTTTTAAACAAGTAATAACCACGTCCCCTTAGAAATGCTCTCTTCTCATGACTTTATCTTTTTTTCTATTTCCAGACACTTTTCTTCTGACACTTAGCAAGTTCAGACTCTTCTATAGAAACCCTGCATTTTAGGAAACTACAGGTAAAAATGTTATTACTTTGTTCTTACTTTCTAAACATTTTCAGTTTTTCTTTAGATGATTGCAGCATTCTCATGGCCATAAACTCCTGCTACATCCTGCTCATACACAAAGAAGATTCCTTCAGGAGTACACATCTTCATTGCCCTCACTGCATATTTCTCTCCCTCTGCCAAACCTTCCTTCCATCACATGCATTTATTTTAGTGACACTTACCTGGAGCCAACTCCTCAAAAATGCCCCAAACAGAAAATCAAATGATTCCAAAGTAAAATCATATTTTCCCCTCATTTGTCCCTTCATGCATGTTGGAATGGTCACCTATTAGATATATCCTGCACAATGCATATTAAATTCGTAATTCACGTAGTCAGCCAGTATTTTGAGAATCGTGTAAATGGTACTGAGTAAGTACCAAGGTATTCAACTATGAACAAAACAACCAAGACTGCTTCTCTCATGGACTGTGCACCACAGTGGGAGAAGCAGAGAAAATGTAAATAAACTGACAATAATTCTATAATGTAACGCCGTGCAGGAAACACATTGCATGCTGTGATGAATCCAAGGGTATACGGTGTTAGAAAAGAACACTCTTTAAACTGACAATTGAAATGATGAGTCTGAGAAAGGCTATATTTTTTGTAAACATTATTGTTTCGTTTTTGAAAATTTGTCTTACCTTCCAACAACTGTGTGGTCTCTTGTGAATTGATCTTCACTAACTCTATATATGATAAATGTGTCAGATACTGCAACGCAGCTGTACAAATGGAGTGAGAGGTTTGATAATGGGATAACTTCTATTAATATCATATTGGAGAGAATTAGAAATACATTTAGGATAAGAAGTCAAGACAAATGTCAGACAGTGGTGAGCGTACAAAGACTCAGTGGAGTTGCTGAGAGGTCAAGATAGATCCTTCGGGATATGACATTTAAAAGCAGAATGTCAATGACAAGAAGGGTCAGTTTTGCAAAGATTTAGGGACACATGACACAGATGGAAATGCTGAAGCAAAAGTTTTCAGGCTATCAAGAGCTTTGTGTGTTTGTATCACAGAATTGTATGAGATAGGCTGTCTAGAAAGCTAGGTAATCAAGGTGGGGCTTGAATATGAATTTTAGAATAAGCATGCCTATAATATACATATAAAATCATAGAAATGATGATGAATATGTAACTTAACCAGTTTGGATTACTTTCAATGACATAACATGCACCCTACCTCTTCTTTCTTTACAGATATTCAGTGTTCTGTATGTAATTCTAATTAATTGTTTTATATGACAGAAACTTATTTGTTATGATAGGGTTTTAAAAATCATTTGCTATGGGGTCAGCTGGTGGCGTGGTGGTTAAGGTGCTGGGCTTGCACATGACTGACCATGGTTCTAGTCTATGGCCTGGCAGCTTGCATTCTCACTTTCTCTGTTTCTCTCTCTGTGTCTCTCTCCGATGAGCATATATGCCCTATAGTAAACTAACTAACTAACTAAATAAATAAAATTCAAAATAAATAGTTCTTTAAGAAATCATATGCTATCAATTATTTAGTAAGCATAATAACCTCTCTAATTAGGTTGTATTTTTTTAATAAAGAATTATAAATTTCTATCAAGAGCTTTGTGTGTTTGTATCACAGAATTGTATGAGATAGGCTGTCTAGAAAGCTAGGTAATCAAGGTGGGGCTTGAATATGAATTTTAGAATAAGCATGCCTATAATATACATATAAAATCATAGAAATGATGATGAATATGTAACTTAACCAGTTTGGATTACTTTCAATGACATAACATGCACCCTACCTCTTCTTTCTTTACAGATATTCAGTGTTCTGTATGTAATTCTAATTAATTGTTTTATATGACAGAAACTTATTTGTTATGATAGGGTTTTAAAAATCATTTGCTATGGGGTCAGCTGGTGGCGTGGTGGTTAAGGTGCTGGGCTTGCACATGACTGACCATGGTTCTAGTCTATGGCCTGGCAGCTTGCATTCTCACTTTCTCTGTTTCTCTCTCTGTGTCTCTCTCCGATGAGCATATATGCCCTATAGTAAACTAACTAACTAACTAAATAAATAAAATTCAAAATAAATAGTTCTTTAAGAAATCATATGCTATCAATTATTTAGTAAGCATAATAACCTCTCTAATTAGGTTGTATTTTTTTAATAAAGAATTATAAATTTTTTTTTACTTCTCTTATGCCACAGAAATGCAGCTATTGTGAGACAGTGTTAGATTTTGCAGTTTTATCTACAATTTGACATTTGGATTTGTTGGCCTCATTAAAAAGTGTTGCTACAGCAGCAGCACAAGTAGATATCAAGTGAGTTATTACACACCTGGATCTTCAACAGAGCAGATGTTGTCTTGTGTAGAAGAAATGGAAATGTTAAACAGAACCAAATGAATTCACCACAGGTAGATTACTGCTTGCCTTCTACAAAATGAACTCACATTCAAACAATTGGAAGTGATCCATCTAGCAAATATAGTAAAAATTAAGAGAAACTTACATGCTTTCTGTAAACCTAAATATTTCAAATATTACATTTTACTTTTTTTAATTGTATAAATACTTTTGAGGGTAAAATGTGCACAAAATGATAAAAGCAATTCAATACATTTCATAAATAGATATTATAATGTCAAACATTAATTCTTATTTATTTTCCCAGAATCTATCAATTTATGAAAATAACAGTGTTCTTGAAATTGTAGGAGTTGAAAAATGGAATAAACAAACCCAGCAGTGCACCTTTGCTTTTTTACATAAACATGCACAGAGAAACAGAAGTGTCTGCAAATTTCAGAGCAGTATTCTCAAGCAATTAAGACAGCTTTCTTAACATCTGTAAATCATAATCAATACAGTTACAGTCATGTAGGAGTCTTAGTGCCCACACATAATGTAGGCCTTTGGTTTTAGAAAAATAAGTAGAAAAAAAATTCCATAATTAGGGACTCCCAGATGGAGGAGTGATTATGTTGCTGGACTCCTACATGGCCAACCATGGTTCGAGTACTCAACCTGATGGCTTGAAATTTATGCTGGGTGTGTGTGCATGCATGCCCAAGATCTCAGGAGGAGAATGGAGAAGAGATTGCAGCATGACCATAAGCCAAGGGGGATAATCACTCACTTTCCCTCCCATGGTGTCTGTCTCTATCTTCCTCTCTGGTTTAGGGCACACGCCCTAAGGCAAAAACCTCAGGAAAAAAATCCATAATTAGGTTAATGTACAGAATTTTAGGTGGCTACATCATAAACAATTCTTAATATATAGAGGCTTAAAAAGATAAATAAAAGTATTGAAGTTATTATCATAATGATTGTCTTATCTCCATCTAAGACTTTTCTATGCTTGCTATGTGGAAACGTGTTTTTAAAGAATTATTTATTTATTTTCATTTATTTTTATTGTCATTATTTTATTTGACCAGAGAGAGTCAGAAAGAGAGAGAAAGGGAGAAGGCAGGTCACCAGGTCCAGGATTCAAACCACAGTCAAACATGTGGGAATCTAGTGCCTTAACCATCATGCAACCTGCTGGCCCCACTATGCGGAAACTTTACTAGATATATTTAAGGATATAAATATTTTTTAAAGTCTAATTATGTAACAAAGTTATATTTAAAATAAAAATCGACTAGGAATCAGCTGCTCTTTTATATTTGAAATTAATGCAAACAGGGAGCCTTGATAATGTTAAATTATGAACCACAATTTGGTGAGTTGGTGAAAAGGGGCAGGGATTTTTAAAGTAGAACTTCTATTAGGAATAATTGATTTTGGGTTGATTTTGAGGCAATTCTTAAATTTCCAGTTAGCACCTAAGGAATTAATAAGATTACTTTAGCAAAATGACAAATATATAAATATAGATTTGCAACTCTTTTAGTGAAATTATGGATTGGAATAAGACTAGGAGAATCCTCTGGAGATAAAGCATAATGAGGGAGTTGATTCCTTCAGAGATCTTACTGTAAAAGAATAAAAGGAGAAAAGACACTAAGAGAAAGCGAAAAAATGGGATTAAAGTGCAAATTTATTTGGGTGCAAAAATTTTGCAAACTATGCATACTTTTCCCTAAAATGCATTTACATGAATTTTCTGAAGATTTTCCTTGTATATATATATTTAAGAAACCAAATTTTAATTTTTAAAAAAATTTTCGAGAGGAGACCTGTGCTTGCCAGAGAGACACAGAGAGACAGAACGAGAGCAAGAGAGAGACAGCACGTCCAATGGGGCATCACCATGCTCGATCGCTTTTCTCTGTTTCTTCAGACTGTTGGGATTTTGTGAATGCACACTCATGTATTTGGCATGGTTTTTAAGTCATTAGGCCAGCCATGAATTGCAGTCAGTCATGTGGCATCTGGTTCCCTTTAGGACAAGGGTCAGCCCTTTAGTTTTTAATATAATACTGATTGTGTCTAGTCATATTCTGCTGTGAAAAATTCAATGATTGCTTGATGTTCACCTTTGAAACTGTTAAAATATTTTACTTTTATTTGGTAACTGCTCACGAATGATATCTGATAAAATATGATTTGTTTCTTAAGTAAATGAACATTTTGAGTTGAAACTATAGATAGAAACATTATAGAGCAATTAATAACCTCAATTGTGCCAGGATAATAAAAAATTCATACTTGAGCTTAAATCATAAATTACAGATTGCTACCAAATTAAGGGTAAAGCTGTCATAGCATGCTGTAAAAATAAAAATTTTTCATTAGGTGAAATAGTCAATGGTAAAGATAATAGAAATGAAAAATTCAAGTGACTTCTGAATGGTTTGTACTCATTATACCAGAACTTACTTATTAGTTTTGACTAAATTTCCATCTAAGAATTTCTCCCAATTAAGTGATAATAAAAATTAAATTTATGCATTAAGCTCTAGTTCTGAGTCCCGTTTACTAAAGGACAGGGGTCACTAGCAGAGACGCAATGGTAAACTTCTAGTAGATAAGACAGCTATATAGAGTTACCATGTGATACTTCATTACAATTGACTTTTGAACATTGCTCACTTAGTATTTTTCTGATTAAATATGAAATCCAATTATTCTGAGTTAGCACACCAAACTTTGGCATTCATTCCATCGCAACAACAAAACATTAGTTCTCTTGATTGATTTTAGTGATTGTAAATTTTAATTGCAAAAACATGGCTTCACATAAAATGTCTTTTTCTATAAAATCCAACTTTACTCAATCACTTTAAATTAACACTACTGATTTTAATGTTATTAATTTCACATTTGTTTGTAATTAATATGCAAAGTATTTTTATAGGACAAAATATAAACTTTCCATGTAATTTATATGATTTATGTTTATACAGTTGTGATTGTTCTCACTTATGTTATCTTTCATAAGTAATATTGAAATTAAATCACCACTAGGATTCTTCAAGTATAATTTCCAGTAATAATGGTACTTTCAGTTAATCGTCACTTGATCTCTGAGCTAGAGGAAAATAGTATAGTCTGAAGTTTGCCTCCTAATTTTAGCTTTACCACTTACTAGCCATGTGATGTCTAATCATCACACAAAATCTCTGTCCTTCACTTTCTTCCTTTGGGAAATGGTGAATAATAATAGTACTATTCTCATAGGGTATTATTAAGTTTGAGTGGTATTTGTAAGGCACTTAGATTGGGGCCTGTCAAGTAACACCTGTTATTTACATATGTGTAAAATAAAAGCATTACTACTTAGATAGCTCTAACAAAATTATTTCTAGATAATGTCTCATAGAGAAGTTATGCAAGAGAGAAAAAGAAAAAAAAATAGAACAGTTAGTTTTATCAGAAACAGAAGCTTTGTGTAGAAATCCTTGAGAGCTGTCAGGTCTCAAAAAATTAGAAAAAAACAGCACAGAAGGTTTGTTTATGATAGACTTCATCCACAGGTATATGTCAGACAGATAGGTGGTGGAAAGTGAGCGCTGTTCATAGGGTTTGATCATATCCTGATCCTCTTTTTCTAGACTTCCAGCTCTTTGGATTTTGGACAATTATGCACATGCCTGGTGTGTTTCAGACCAACCAGGTCAGAGGTTTGAACCACTGTTGCCATGTGAGATTTTGCTTCCCTTGAAGAGCGAAGTACCACTCACCAAAGAGTCACCCACAACATTGAAATAATATTGATCACTTCTCTGATAGAAGCCCAGCTCTCCTTTGCACACGGAGCTTCTTCATTGTGGACGCCCAGTTTATTTTGCTGCCTGGCCTTCTGCAGCACCTGTTCTCTGGTCCTCCGAATGCACCTCATCTCTCAGGTGCTTTTCCTTTGCCTTCATTATCTTTCAAATCATGGTTTATTCCTGATAATGAATACTACAGGAAGGTTTTCTGGAGGTTTCCATTTGATTTAGAATGGATAGTGGAGAAATCATATCTATAAACATGAGAATCAAATCATTGAGAAAAGGGGATACACGGAGTCCCTCCATTCTGGTCTCCGTATGCTCTCTGGAGGACGTCTTGATTTATGTGACTGTTACTTTATTTCAAGTCCATAAAGCAGCTGGACTTCCTTAAAGACACATTCTCACTGTGTGGGTGCAGAAAAAGAAATAAAAGAATGTTGTCTTTATAGGTCCATATGTACAATAGAACTGATGATTTAAATCTCTATAGATTAAGCATAGCAAGTAGTGCTATTTACACTACATCTTTGTAGTGTAAATTTACATCTTTGGTCTGTCTTAGCAAAATATCTTCATTAAAATTTTATAATTGCCTTGTTGAGATAGGGATAAAAATGAAGTACTCTAGGAACCAGCAAATCCTGTAATGGTTATGTTGCTGGACTCCCACGTGGTCGAGTTCTGTTTGAGTCCTGGACCTGGTTGGCTTGAAACTCATGCCAGGCCTGTGTGCGTGTGTAATGAAATCCTGAGAGGAGAATGGAAGAGAAAGAATTGTGGTGTGGCCATCCCCCGGAGGAGGTGACTTCTTGCTTTCTTTCTCTCTCTGGGAAGCACACGTGCCTCATAAAAAACTCTCAAAAAAAAATTAGGTACTCTAATGGTCACACTTTGTGGGTGTCTACAGCTAGGGAGGATTCCAATAAATATGAACTGCCAAGTTCAACAGTGACAGAGCCAATGGAGACAGTTTAAAACCAGAGATTCTCACATGATGGTAGAAAGAATTAATTCATCGTTTGTGTTATAAGTTCCTATAACTGACTCTTTCCATCACTATTCTCTGTAACATTACTTGATAATGTTTATGATGGAGCAGTTCATATCTTCTGCTATAATATTTAAGAACAATATCATGATTTTATAAAAAGTAGAATAGAAATGTTTTACTTGGGTTGGTCCCAGGCTAGTGGTTAAGGAAGGCAGATCCCACGTGCCCAATCACAGTTTGAATCTCAGTTCCAGTGGCTTGAAAAACACACTGTGTGTGTATGTATGTGCCCCAAATTCCAAGAGCAGAACAGAGGAGCAGGGACTGTGGCATAGCCATCTGCCGTGTGTCTGCATGCGTGGGGGAGGAAATGGATGCTTTTCACTTCCTATCTCTGTCTCTCTCTCCCAGTCTCTCTCTCTTAGTCTTAGAGCACTCAGACCCTATGGCAAATTAAATCAAAAAAAAAAAAAAGAACTCTGAGCTTCACAATAGCATACACGGAGCTGTAGGGGCAGAGAAGA
>NW_006159681.1:874234-900541 GCF_000334495.1 Tupaia belangeri chinensis | reverse complement strand
TGTGTGTGTGTGAGTGTGTGTGTGTGTGTGTGTGTGTGTGTGTGTGTCTGTTTGTCCAAAAATCTAAGATGATAAAGAAGTGGGGGAGAAAGAACTGCATTGTGAGCCCCTATTAAATGGTGCTTTCTTCCTCTGTCTGCTTGTATTTTTCTGGCAAGTGCACCTACACTCTGGCAAAAACAACAGAGAAGAACATTTTATTTGTATTTACAAATGTGATATATTAATCCAAAAGGATTCTTGTAGCAAGAAATAGGAATGTAGCCAAAAACCTAAAAGTCAATGCCCTTCTTTTTAATAAAGGATCCCTGAGACTTTTAAAGATATCAAGAAGGGTACATTTATTTTCTCACCAAAATGCCATTCTATTTCACTCAACTGAAAACAATTGCTTCATTACAAATCTGATGCATTCAATATCCCCAAGAAAAGCTTCTCTTTAATCCAAATGAAATGTTCTATTTTGCTATCTGTATTATATTTGTAATTACATTGAAGTTACTATTTGTTTATAATCGGGTCATAATACATGATGTAAGCTAAGAGGAAATAACTAGCTACGTTACAAACCATTAATTTTCATGGACAAAGTTGACACTCCACAGATATAATTTGCAAGTCAAATATATGCTTTCTCCCTCTTGAATCTTTTTTTATTTACATGAAGTCTTGGTTGAATTAATAAATAAACAGTAGCTGAAATCTTTCATTTTAATTAGTATGAGGTGGCATTTGGAGAGAATGTTTAACCAAGAGATCTGAGATGCTGTCAGACAGGGGATTAACACTAAAACAAAGATCTGAATAAATATGTGGCTTTTTAAACCAAATTCACTAAACACACATGGGATCACGCTTTAGATAAGACTCTTGCATTTAATATGAGATTGGATAGCCATGTTCTTTGGACTGTGATAAATTGCTTAGCAGGTGTCTTTGGGGATATGAGACAACAGGATATTATGCTTACCCTTGAAACTGCCAAGTTCTATTATTTTCCTAGATGCTGGATGGTTTCAGAAAGAAAACAAAAAGACTGTTATTTGGAATTATGACATTCCACAGGTATGCTTTTCAGTTCTAATGTGAAATTAGAATCAAGGTCATTTAAAAAAATATATACGTAGTAAAAGGTAAGGAAAAAAAATATGTATCTTCTCTTTCAAGCATGAGAAACAACTGAAGATAGTTCAACTTTTCACTTTTAACCTGTTTTTTTTTTTTTTTTACATTTTGTAGAAATGTTCACATATTGAAATGTTCACTTTCTAAGCTAAACAATGCGATTGAATGTATAAAAAAAGTAAATAAATAAATAATAAAAAATAAAAAATAAATAAATAATAAATAAAAAATAAATAAATACTAGATATATTCTAAATTTTATGAAAACTATTCATTTATAGATTTGAAAAAGTATTATCTCATATTTTTCCTAAGTACTCTGTGTGTATACTGAAATAAAGATAAATCCTCCCAGTCTTAGACTTTTAAAAAATTACTTTGTGGTGCACTCATGGGTCAACTAAAAAATAAATAAATAATAAATAAAAAATAAATAAATACTAGATATATTCTAAATTTTATGAAAACTATTCATTTATAGATTTGAAAAAGTATTATCTCATATTTTTCCTAAGTACTCTGTGTGTATACTGAAATAAAGATAAATCCTCCCAGTCTTAGACTTTTAAAAAATTACTTTGTGGTGCACTCATGGGTCAACTATTCTTCTAACAAAAATCACTGCTCAAAGATTTGCTAGGTGCTATGCAGAATTCAAAGATAGATGAGATGTGTTTTCTATCTTCATTGGATTTGCTACTTGGGGAAGTGAGACACGTACAAAATGTTGGGTTTAAGTGTTACAAAGATGTTACAGGTAATGAAACAAGAGTTTGCCAGGGAAAGACATGAATTCTAATAGGAGCAATCAGAGAAAGGGGATTTATTCTCAAATTTCTGGGTGGTATACAGTTGTCCACACCTTCCTGCATGTCACTCTCACTCAAATGGCATTCCCATTTAATTTCAGGTGGAATCCTGACTAAATTAACAAAGT
The DNA here is from genome assembly GCF_000334495.1 of Tupaia belangeri chinensis. Classification (NCBI taxonomy): domain Eukaryota; kingdom Metazoa; phylum Chordata; class Mammalia; order Scandentia; family Tupaiidae; genus Tupaia; species Tupaia belangeri. The sequence goes on along the minus strand of NW_006159681.1, from coordinate 898,479 downwards.
AAATGTCAAAAAATATCATATCACTATAGTCTAGACTTTAAGCAACTTAATAGTCAAACCAAAGCAAAACCAAACAGTTGTGCACTGCAGACAAAAGTTGTCTTCTAAAAATTCTTATAGAATGATTTCCTATTGATAAGGACTCAGGACGCCCACATGTTTATTAAATCTATATTTAATAATTTTTACAACATTATATTTAGTGGGAAATATGTGAGAAGCAAAAGTACTAACCAGAAAAATTAACCAGCCTGCTTTCTCAGGGTTGGACAGCACAGAAAATAGCATTTCAGCAATTCTTCATGCAAAATGTCCACTTTCTAAAGAGATGAGAAAGAAAGCTGACATGTAAGACTTATTATAGACCAGAACACTTCTGGCATAAGTATTTAATAAAACCATAAGATTTTTGACTTACTCTTCAGAAGCTTAGAGAAAAAGACATGGTAAAGTAATGATTTACTATTAAATTGTGTCAATATATTTATAGATTTCTTAAATTTTCTTTTTGATATTTAATGGAGAAAATAGCAAATTTACAGAAGTCATATTTTTATTTGAATATAATTCATATCATTTTGTATTAGCTTACACTTCAGTATCAAAAATAAAGGCTCTATTTTACGTAATTCTGTTTAAAATAAATGATACATTTGGGTTCTCAATAATTTTTTTTTTTAGGTTTTTGTCATAGGGAATGTGCACGCACCAGAGAAAGAGAGAGAGTCAGAGAGAGGGAATGTAAGAAATCACCCCAGTGGAGATGGCCAGCTGCAATCCCCCCTCCTCCATTCTCCTCTTGAGATTTGGGCACACACAGGCCTAGCATGATTTTAAAGCCAGAGGATCCAGAATTCAAGCTGGTTGGTCATTTGGGAGTCCAGTTTCATAACCACCTTGCCAGCTGCTGTCCCTAATACACATGTGTTCAATGTTTTGCCTTTTTTTAGTTATTTTGTCTTCTGCAAAGAAGTCCAAACTTTTTTAAAAAATGTAACTTACTCGTTTATATTATTAAAGTTATGAAAGGTAAAGTAGATGCTAAGTTCACTGAGTAGATATGGAAGTGCCAACATATTTCAGGATGAAAGGATACAACAGCGATTTCAAAAACATAATCTAATGATTATATTCAAGGAGAAAAAGTTTCCCTTGGGAACCAGCAGTTAGGGTAATGTCTATGTCGCTGGACTCCCACGTAGTTGACCACGGTTTGAGTCCCGGACCCAGTGGCTTAAAACTCATACCGGGCGCGTGTGTGTGCATGCCCAAGATCCCGAGAGGAGAATGGAGGAGAAGGGATTGCAGCGTGACCATCCCCCCTGGGGGGGGTGATTTCTTGCTTTCTGTCTCTATGTCTCTCTCTGTCTGTCTGGCGAGCGCACGCGCCCTATAGCGAAAAACCTCTCCCCCCCCCAAAAAAAAAAGTTTCCCTTAATCCATCCCAAAAGAGTGTTTATAATCTTAAACTGCACAAAAACAAAACTAAGAACAAAAATGTATATGCAAATACTTAAAATGTTAGAGTTCTCTTTGAAACTTCCTAGGTTGCCTTAGAAAACATCAGAACAGAAACCTAAGGAACCACATGTTCTATTATGCAGATTTAAATTGTGTCACATATGATTCTCTTCAGACTTAAATGATTTTATTTATTTTTTGACATTTTTTCCTCTTTTACATTCAATCACATTATTTAGCTTACAAACTGAGTATTTCAGCATGTGAACATTTCTCCCTAGTCCAGTTGATAAAACTATAAAAGTTATCTTCGACAGATAATACCACATTTCTTTGTCCCATTAATTGCAGAGGGCACATGTGCTTGCTGGTGAGAGAGAAAGAGAGGTGGCAGAAAGTAAGAAATTGCCCTCAGAAGGGATGTCCATGCTGCATTACTTTCTCTTCCATTCTCCTCTTGGGAGTTTGGGCATGCTGTACAAATGCCGATTTTCAAGTCACCAGATCTGGAACTTGAACTGCGGAGTTGGCCATGCAGGACCCACCTCCTTAAGCACCATGTCACCTGTTGGCCCAGTAATTTCTCTCTTATTAGTTTCCCCACATGTTGAGTTTTCTTTTTTTTTAACTTTTTTTTTTCTTTTTGGAATATGCATTTGCCTAGAACACTAAGAAACAATAGATTCAAAGGATGACTATTTAGAGTTGACATTAATTTTCAAATGCTTCCATTATTTCATATCTTCTTACCATATTTATGTTACCCAGGAACTTTCCTGTGACATGAATATGGTAATCCACTTTTATAAAAGTACTGTTCCAGCACGTACAGTAGCATGCAAAAGAGAAGAGACTCACACAGGCTTGAGCAATAAGAATTTTTTTTCTTTTTTTTACTTCTCATACCAAGAAGTTTACTGGTAAGTTGGATACCAATGTTAGGGGCTTTTGGGAAACAAAAAGATACTTGATTGGAAGTTTTAGAGAAAGAATATCTTGCTTTTAAGTGAACAGAGATTTCTCTGGGTATTGACATGTCACTAGGATGAAGTGCTAAGAATGATGGCAGCCTTTTGGGGTTATGAAAAACCCAGAGAATAGAGCTGAATCAATGGAAATAACAGGAAAAGGAGCAATTGAGCAGCCCTTGATAACATCAGAGTACTTCAGAAGCCCATCGCTAAACCCATCATTTCCATTGGGAGTAGAGTGATGTAACAAGTAACTTAAGCTGTTCGCAATGTACTCCACAGACTGGCAAAGAACTCTTCTTTTCCTCAGCTCCAGAGAAGAACATCTGAGCTCTTTTGTCGAGGAGAAAAGAAAGAGAAATAAGTATGCAGTGGCTGACAGTATCTGCTACAGGTGACAAACTAAAGCTAAAGAGCTAAGCTTCTGATGGCTCTGATTTCATAGTATCTTAAAGACAAGGCATGCATAGGAAACCTCTCAAGGTTCATTTAGTTCATTGATTTAGATGATGTCACAAATGTGCTATGTCAAATGAAAGACTTCTGTATAGTAAAGGGAGTAAACAAGTAAATAAAAAGGCAACTGATTGAAAAGATTTGCAAGCCATGCCTGATAAAGTGTTAATATTCAAAACACACAGGGATTCTTACAATTTAATAAACCCAAATAACCTGATTTTAAAAATGAGCAAAGGAACTGAATAGACATTTTTCCAAAGAAGATATGCAAGTGACTAACAGTTACATGAAAATATGTTCAACATCACTGATTATCAGGGAAATGCAAACCAAAATTATAATGAGCTATCACCTCACCCTTAGGATGGCTATTGTAAACACACACACACACACACACACACACACACACACACACAAACAGAGACAAAATATGTTGAGATGTGTGACGGAGGAACCCACCTACATTTTTGATGGGAATGTACATGGGTGCAACCACTGCATAAAACAACATAGTTCTTCAAAAAATTAAACAGAGAAGTACCATGTGATCAACTTAGTCCAATTGTTGGTATGTTCAAAGCAACTGAAAAAAGGCTCTTGAAGAGATATGTGTACTCCCAAATTTACCACAATGACCTCGGAATGGAAGTAACTTAAATATTCATCAACATTTGATTGGGTAGAATAACACACACACAATAGATATTATTCAGCATTAATAAAAAGACCTTCTGCCATTTGCGACAACATAGATTAACTGCAAAGATGATACACTAAGGGAAATAAGCCAGATATAGAAGAATAAGTACTATATATTCCACTTACCTGAGGAATCTGATATAGTCAAACTCATAGAAGCAGAGAGTACAATGGGGATTTCCAGAGCTAAGGTTTAGAGTTCAACTATACAAGATGAGTAAGTCCTAGAAATCTATAGTGGAGGGTGGTTCTTACAGTTAATAGTGTTGTACTGTAGACATAAGAAATATGCTTGTTTATCATATAATTACACAAATAGTGTGTAGGAGGAAACGTAGAAGTGATGGAAATATTTATGGCATAGATTGTGAAGGCTTCATTGTTGTATACTTAGATCCAGATTCATTAAGTTTTATACATTAAATATTAACAACTTTTTAAAAGTAAATTATAACTCCAAAAATGGTTTATAAAATGCTAGTGGCCTACCCTAGCAGTGCAGTTGGCAGTAAACTGAACTGCCACACTGAAAGCCCCATGGCTGTCAGCTTGAAAACGTGGCAGGAGTGTGCACGCATACTCACAGTTCTCACAAGTGGTGAAGCTGGGGAGGGGAATCCCAATGTGACAAGACTTTGTTTGTTGAGAGCTCTCTCTCTTATGCACATGAATGAAACATAAATAAATAAATAATAAAATAGGTTATAAACTAGGAAGAAAGCCCTGTGAGAGTGGGCAGAGTATCTCTTAGGGAATTTTCATCGGGCTCAGTCACTGAATGATTTTATGACTTCTGATGACTATTTAATACTTTTCTTGTATGTAAATCTATAAAAAGATGACGTTAGATTCTTTAAAGTCACCTCCTATTTTTAGTCTCTGCACTTCTATCTATAGTTATTATTTATTTAGTCAGGAGATAGTTATTTGGTGTCCAGACTGTTGCCGTTCTTTTAAATATGATTAGTCATCTTCCTCACAATAAAAACCACCACAGGCTCCCACCGCTCCCTACAATCGCTCCACAAATACTTCTTTCAGCTTGTTAACTGACCTTAATTTCAGCTGCCTGATGTGGCGTTTCCAGCTCTGCTCCTGCCTCTGGGACACTGTATCTGCCTTTGTTCATTTTAGGCTTGGCAACTTAGGCTTCTCTTCGGTTGACTGCATTTTCGTTTTCCACAGATGCTCAGTTTTGCATCTCTAACAGTCTTAATGGAAAGATATTTGGGTTTTGTATCTCTAACAGTCAACAAAAGATAATTTCCCTTAGCTCCGGTATCACAGAATGGTTCAACTCAGTTGTTCTTGGACTTCTGGTAGGTAAGGCACTTCAAGCTTTATGCCAAACACTGAGATAGTCACAGAAGTAGGAAGATAAATGAGAAATATTTCTTGTCACCAATTGTGGAGGTGAGAGGTATATGTATACACATACACACATGTATACACACACACACGTATACACTCATGCCTACCTATCTGTATATTCTCTTCTCACCTTCACAATTAAAGGCAAGGGATACATACAATATATCAACAAGTCATCAAGTTAAATGAGCACAGGCACCATGACAAGGTTTTAGCGAGCATGAGGTGCATTATGTACTCTACAATAAGAAATACCTTCCTCCATAGAGATCGTCCTCAGTATGGGCAGAGAGAAATGGAAGAGAGATTGCAGTTGAACACATCCCGCTGGAGGGTGCTTTGTCGTCATTGCTCTGTCTCTGGTAAGTGCATGTGCCCTCTGGAAATTAAAATAAAAAACAATTTGCAGCCTGATTTTCTTTCTGAAGAAAAGATAAATAATGAAGGCTTGAGACTTCTCCTTAGATTAGTAGATGGAAACAGATGAACAGAAAAAAATCACAGAGTAAATATCACCCTCTTCATGTGGGGGATTTCATGGCCTTAGATGGCTAGGAAAAGTCCCGCTGACTTGAGTCATGCATTGAATTGGGTCTTGTGAATGAAATTAAATAAATAACTTGAAAAATCACATGAAATATAAAGCGTGGTGAGTTCATCCACTTTACCATTTATGTGAAGTGTAAAACACATAGTTTTACAAGCCATAGATTGGATTAGGAAGATTTTTTAAGTCTTATTTTCAGCAGCATTTTAATATCAGAAATTCTTTGGTTTCATGAAGCCTCTTAGTAATTCTCATGAAATTTCCTTGGTTAGTGTTTGCCATCATTAAGGTAGTATCTCACCATACTCTAAAATGATCATGAATTAATGATAGTTAATTCATAGCTACAAATGAATTTCTTGATATGACCACATTCTTCTTGATATCAGGCAGTGAGCATATCTGGCAGAGTTCACAGAATAAACTTTGATAATGAATGCTGTAAGAGGAAATAGAAACCAGTAGTATGAACATTCTTTTTTCAAGAAAAGAAACTTTTCAGGTACAGCAATTATGACAAAGGTCTTTCAGATTTTTTTCTCATATTTTAACAATACCTGCGAAATTTTAGTCACAATTATGACGTACTAGTTAGTATAAAGTAGGTAAGTAAAGTTATTTTAAAAAATATATAAGATTTTTATTTCACAGATATGTTTTATATCTGAGGTACATTTTAAAAAATATGCCTCGGGACCAGCAGATGGCGTAATGGTTTCTTTACTGGACTCCATGGATTTGACTGAAGCTTGAGTCTTAGACCTGGGTACTTAAAACTCACACTGGGCACGTGTGCATGCATGCCCAATGCCCCAAGAGGAGAATGGCGGAGAAGGGATTGTGGCATGGCCTTCCCCGCTGGGAGATGATTTCTCTCTTTCTGTTTCTCTGTCTTTCCGGTGAGGCCATGTGCCCTATAGCAAAGATCCCTCTCAAAAAAGGTCGCATATTTAAATAGACAAATGCCCTCACACACTTGTATACATCAAAAGTAAACGGGTGTCTCGGAACTAACCTCTTTGCTTGAAAACGTGGCAGGAGTGTGCACGCATACTCACAGTTCTCACAAGTGGTGAAGCTGGGGAGGGGAATCCCAATGTGACAAGACTTTGTTTGTTGAGAGCTCTCTCTCTTATGCACATGAATGAAACATAAATAAATAAATAATAAAATAGGTTATAAACTAGGAAGAAAGCCCTGTGAGAGTGGGCAGAGTATCTCTTAGGGAATTTTCATCGGGCTCAGTCACTGAATGATTTTATGACTTCTGATGACTATTTAATACTTTTCTTGTATGTAAATCTATAAAAAGATGACGTTAGATTCTTTAAAGTCACCTCCTATTTTTAGTCTCTGCACTTCTATCTATAGTTATTATTTATTTAGTCAGGAGATAGTTATTTGGTGTCCAGACTGTTGCCGTTCTTTTAAATATGATTAGTCATCTTCCTCACAATAAAAACCACCACAGGCTCCCACCGCTCCCTACAATCGCTCCACAAATACTTCTTTCAGCTTGTTAACTGACCTTAATTTCAGCTGCCTGATGTGGCGTTTCCAGCTCTGCTCCTGCCTCTGGGACACTGTATCTGCCTTTGTTCATTTTAGGCTTGGCAACTTAGGCTTCTCTTCGGTTGACTGCATTTTCGTTTTCCACAGATGCTCAGTTTTGCATCTCTAACAGTCTTAATGGAAAGATATTTGGGTTTTGTATCTCTAACAGTCAACAAAAGATAATTTCCCTTAGCTCCGGTATCACAGAATGGTTCAACTCAGTTGTTCTTGGACTTCTGGTAGGTAAGGCACTTCAAGCTTTATGCCAAGCACTGAGATAGTCACAGAAGTAGGAAGATAAATGAGAAATATTTCTTGTCACCAATTGTGGAGGTGAGAGGTATATGTATACACATACACACATGTATACACACACACACGTATACACTCATGCCTACCTATCTGTATATTCTCTTCTCACCTTCACAATTAAAGGCAAGGGATACATACAATATATCAACAAGTCATCAAGTTAAATGAGCACAGGCACCATGACAAGGTTTTAGCGAGCATGAGGTGCAGCCATTATGTACTCTACAATAAGAAATATCTTCCTCCATAGAGATCGTCCTCAGTATGGGCAGAGAGAAATGGAAGAGAGATTGCAGTTGAACACATCCCGCTGGAGGGTGCTTTGTCGTCATTGCTCTGTCTCTGGTAAGTGCATGTGCCCTCTGGAAATTAAAATAAAAAACAATTTGCAGCCTGATTTTCTTTCTGAAGAAAAGATAAATAATGAAGGCTTGAGACTTCTCCTTAGATTAGTAGATGGAAACAGATGAACAGAAAAAAATCACAGAGTAAATATCACCCTCTTCATGTGGGGGATTTCATGGCCTTAGATGGCTAGGAAAAGTCCCGCTGACTTGAGTCATGCATTGAATTGGGTCTTGTGAATGAAATTAAATAAATAACTTGAAAAATCACATGAAATATAAAGCGTGGTGAGTTCATCCACTTTACCATTTATGTGAAGTGTAAAACACATAGTTTTACAAGCCATAGATTGGATTAGGAAGATTTTTTAAGTCTTATTTTCAGCAGCATTTTAATATCAGAAATTCTTTGGTTTCATGAAGCCTCTTAGTAATTCTCATGAAATTTCCTTGGTTAGTGTTTGCCATCATTAAGGTAGTATCTCACCATACTCTAAAATGATCATGAATTAATGATAGTTAATTCATAGCTACAAATGAATTTCTTGATATGACCACATTCTTCTTGATATCAGGCAGTGAGCATATCTGGCAGAGTTCACAGAATAAACTTTGATAATGAATGCTGTAAGAGGAAATAGAAACCAGTAGTATGAACATTCTTTTTTCAAGAAAAGAAACTTTTCAGGTACAGCAATTATGACAAAGGTCTTTCAGATTTTTTTCTCATATTTTAACAATACCTGCGAAATTTTAGTCACAATTATGACGTACTAGTTAGTATAAAGTAGGTAAGTAAAGTTATTTTAAAAAATATATAAGATTTTTATTTCACAGATATGTTTTATATCTGAGGTACATTTTAAAAAATATGCCTCGGGACCAGCAGATGGCGTAATGGTTTCTTTACTGGACTCCATGGATTTGACTGAAGCTTGAGTCTTAGACCTGGGTACTTAAAACTCACACTGGGCACGTGTGCATGCATGCCCAATGCCCCAAGAGGAGAATGGCGGAGAAGGGATTGTGGCATGGCCTTCCCCGCTGGGAGATGATTTCTCTCTTTCTGTTTCTCTGTCTTTCCGGTGAGGCCATGTGCCCTATAGCAAAGATCCCTCTCAAAAAAGGTCGCATATTTAAATAGACAAATGCCCTCACACACTTGTATACATCAAAAGTAAACGGGTGTCTCGGAACTAACCTCTTTGCTTTAGTATCTAACTCCAGAATTTACTGCCTTCTTTGGCTTATGCACACATTTGTGATGTAGTTGTATTTGTTCAGATGATGTTACTGTTATACCAAATGTTGAAGCATTTGGTTTTAAAATTGTGTTTATTCCCAATAGCAAGAATGGGTTACTACAATTTCCACAGCACAAACATTTGATTTGCAGCTGTTAATAGTCACGGATCCTTTTTTTCTAGACTGCTGAACAGGGTAGCTAGGTTGGTGAAAGTTGTTTCTTTTTATTTTCTGTTCGCTTGTTTATTCTTCAATGATGACTGAATCGATGTCAGGGGGTGCGAGGCTCCCATCTATGTTTCATTAACAGTGATCAGCTACAGTTTACTTTGTAAACTAAGTTAGAAGATGGATAAGAAGAGTTTGTAACGTTGATGCACTCTTGATTTGTAGCGGTACTTTAAATTTTCTGCCTGTGGGTCAAGATTATAGACATTAAAATTTCTCTCACTGAAAAACAAAATAGGAAACAATAAAATTGTATAATGAGATGAGAATCATTTGGTGATTTCCTTCCATGAATAAAAACCTAAGCTATATTTATGCCATTAAGCATGCATTAAAATGAAATGAAAATTAGATACTGATGTTCATTTCTATGCATAAAGTGTTTAGTGATCTGTATGTAATATTTTTCATATGAATGCCTAAGTAATCTTTTATTATAGTTTTAAAAATCGGATTTCAGAGTATTGAATAATGGTAAGATTTCAGGTCTGTGGTGGTATGTAAAGTAGTGTCATATTTTAAAGAAAACACATTATGTTTTTTAATAATTATGATTCTTGGAAAATTGTTTTTTCTCAAGTAGTCATTTAATAACATTGTTATTTTAGTAAAAAATCAATTACTCATGACATATTTTTGGGGAAAAAAAGAAATCTAAATTTAATGTGATTCTCCAGCAAAGTTAGTTTTCAAAAATTTTGCAACTAGCGACTACACCAAGTAGTCAGATTGTAGTGGCAGAAAATATGCAATGTGTATTTGTGTGTGGGTGCCTTTCAAATGTACTGATTCCTCAACACAGCCTCATAAACTTCTGTTCTGTGTGGGGACAACACCTGCCATAAAAATCTGTTCAGAAATCTATTGCTACAAAATAAGTAAACCCAAAGACAGTTTATCTATAGCAAAAGCTTATGTCTTCTTTATTCATTTCATCTGAAATGAAAATATGTATTTTTGGGGTCCAACAGGTGGCGTGGTGGTTAAGGCTCTGAACTCCCACATGACTGACCATGGTTTGAGTCCTCGACCTGGCAGCTTGCTTTTTCACTTTTTCTCTCTTTTGTGAGCACAAGTGCCCTATAGCATATTTAAAAATAATCATAATCATAATAATAAAAAATAAAGTTAAATAAATAATTCTTTAAAAAAAGAAAAAGCAAATACTCATCCCTGGCCTCTGTGGTGCTGTTGTAGCGTACAGTACTGTGAAGCTGGAAGCCAATTAAATCCAGCTTCTTCTTAATAGCAGTTAATTAGATGAAAAGCAGAGGTTGGGTCTGAAACACAATGGGCATGTGCATGCATGTCTAGGATCCTGGAGGGCTTGAAATTGGAAGGCGAAGATCACAGAGTGACTGAGGTCTGTGGAGGATGCTTCACTATCTTTTGGACATGCACATGTTTTATGATAAACCAGAAAAGGGAAAAAAAATGTGTTTCTATTGCCACTTGGATTAACAAATGATAGAAAGAAGTCATGTGATTATTATTGTCATAACAATAGTTTACGTTATAAAGTTTTAAGTTCCAAATATTACTTGTTGTCCCAGGAGGAAAGAATTTAAGAATTCTATATGACTATATTTTAAGTACCATGTTCATTGTTGTGGTATACATGTAATCATGCCTGAGGTCCTAAAATATAAAATTAGGGATTTCTCCTATTGCTTGAACTAAAAACTTGCCTGTGTGTTAGTATTCATGAGTGCAGGCAAACATTTCTGTGAAAACAATTAGCCTGAAATCTCCATTCACAGTTCCAAGTTTCAGATCATCGAATATAAACTGCCAGGTGCATGATCCTCCTCCAGAAATGTGTAACTTATTGCGGGAGGACTAGAAACACACTATGATGTAGCATCTGAAAAATGAGTTAGAGTATTAAATCAGCATATAGCTTGAATACCACATATAAACAGAACCACCTTTAACAACCTGAAGAAAATGACAAAGTAGGTAAATTTAACCCCCAGGCAATGCTGCAGCATTGGAAAGAATAATGATGCCTCTGTGCGAATCACATGCAGGGGGATGAGTTTCTGCGAGAAGTGGTTCAGAAATTCCCACCATCTTTGCTGTGTGGAAGCTCTCTAGAATTCACACCACCCATCTGTCCTTACTCTTGTGTCGGTCAGCCAGAATCTCCTGCCCTCTCCACTCCCCAACCTCAGGGAAACACTCTACACTACCGCTAAGCAATCCATTCTTTTAGCTCTCATTAGTGACATTTCAAGATACTTGAAAGAGCAGATTTTGAATGTATGTAACGTGGGGCAATGATGACTATACGAGATGGAGGTTGCATTTACCACTCGCCAACAGACAATTTATCAGGACACAATGGATGCACATTGAAAAAAAATTGTACCACATGAATATGTATGACTATTATATGCAAATTAGGAATTGTAATAACAAAATGAAAAAAATGATTTCAGTGAAAAGCAAATTGTTCTACCTCTCATATTCTTGTACTCACTTTCATTGATTGACTATTTAAATGATTATCTATTTTCGTGTTTCCCTGTATTTTTGCTTGTTTTATGCATGCATATATGTACCTATGTGTACGAATATATGTATGGATTTGTAGTTGTCTCACCACTATTTGAATCCTTCACATGTCGCCGTTGCAGTGATTGTGCAAACAAATGACTACACTTAAGAAGGCTTGAGGTGAGTACACCTGTGTTCTACAACACGCTAGGGGATTCAAAAGAACAATGGAGGACCTCCAGGTAGGGAAGAAGTAGGAAAAACTAGCATGGCAACATGATATTCAGATGAGCCTCCTACACATAAGGAAAGGAATTTAAGGCGTACAGTGGAGAAGGAAGTATCATTTCAGGCAAAGGGGATGTTCAAAGACATGGGGTAGAAAACAGTAAGTATCTACCTCTGGTATAACCTAAACTTAAAATATGGTAAACTTGAAAATATAATAGAAGTTTTTTATGGCTGAATAGTACCCTGGCATTTGACAGAAAGTGGTCTGATATGGAGGATCTATTGCTGAGTGAAGAAAGCCAGGATATGAAAGAAAGACAGTGTATGTACCCACTTAATACATACTGAATATCTGCACTTTATGGTAGAGAGAGAATTATTGGAGGGCATATAAGCAGTGAAAATTGTTAGGGATGCTGAAGACATGGAATGGGGTGGAAGAAGGAACGAGTATGGAGAAGGATAGCAAGAGAACAAATAGAGAGGCATGACATTAGTGGGACACAGAAATGGTTTATTACCTGTTGAAGATAACATGTGTTGTATTCTCAACTAGACTGATCTGATACCGGGGTCCAGCCTTGGCGTGGGTGGGTTATCTCGATGAAGGTGGCGAAGGTGAACAGAAGACAGAGGCCTCGATGCCTTTCATGCACGTCCTATGCCAGACACCCCTCAGAGATCGCTCTCTGAGGAGTGACGACTGCTAGGAATTATCGTGCGTTTTTATTGAAAACGTGTTATATGCAAGTAAAGGGAAAGGGGCTAGTGTTTCAATTAACAGCTCATAAAGTTTTTAACAATAGAGAACAAAGATTCTATTCAGGGTTTGATTAAGGGTGGGTCTAGTGCAGTTTCGTAATTGTAGGTGGGCCTTCATGGAATGTAGTTTCGGGAAAGCGGTTCCAGTAAGCAGATGTGGTGCAGGAGCCATCTTGTGATTACTGGGAATGGTGCTGAGAAAAGAAAATCTCAAGAATAGATATTAGTTCTTATGGATCTTAATAAAGAATGATAGTTATACAGTTTTGTAGGGATCTAAAACTTAATTTGAGGAATCCTAATATATTTATCTATTTCACTTGGAGAGGGCAGAGGTGTCCTGGGCCAGTTTTGGCCTAATCCTATTTTACATAAAGAAAGGAAGAATTTAAGGGCCTTCCAAAGGTCAAGATTACTTCTGCCTAGAAAGAACTTCAGCCCACCCTCTATTGTGACCACAGAGGTAAAGCATTGTAATTAATAGTAAGTAATCAGAGCAAAGGGGAGCTGTTTTTTTTTTCAGCCTTGCTGACATGCTAACTGACCCAAGCTTTGTTCCAAGGTCGGGGGGTGCACAACAGTAGCCTTGCCAACGTGTTGATCCGACCGGAAGCGGAGCTCAAAGGTCAGGGGGCTCAGACAAATCCTGGGGCCTCACCTGGTCGGACTCCTCCAGTCTGAGAAGTATTTCATATTGGATAAAGTCTTTTTATAAGCAAAATGATAAATAGTGATTGAATGTTTAAAAAATAATGAGAAGAATAATAATTTGGAAAAAATGATGAAAAGCTATTTGATGATGATGTAGATACTAATGTCTTTGTCTTGACTGAATTGCATGGTATTCCTCTGGAAAAAGAAATGTAATACACTGTAATGTTATACATGATTCAGTGCAATATAATCAAGATTATGATAATAATAAAAAATCTAAAGAAAATAACAGAAGTGTGTTTTATTGACAGGGTAGAGACCACATTAACTGTAAAACTCAATGAAAAACGGAATAAACTTTAAAAAAAAAAAACCTATCTCCTGATATACCTGGAGCTCTGCTGCAAAAAGATGAATTTTAAAGCAGTTCATGTAATGTTGAGCTATAGAAATAAATATATTAAAAACACTGAATATGGTCAGAAGAGAGAAAAAATTACATATATTTATATATATTAGTTTATCTTGGATATTGTGCTATTTAAAGTGCAACGATTTATAGAAGATATCTTACGGTTTTTTTTTTAAGTTTCAAGCACATGTAGAATTACACTTTTATCTCTTTTCTCAAACTTTCCACTTTATATGTTTTTATATTAGCCAATTTTAATGTTTATAGTTATTATTCATATTTTTGTCTTTTAACAGATAACAAGTTTAGACCTTAAATAGTCCATCATTTCCGAGCTGATCCCGTGGCACAGGATTAAATGCTGAGCATAGAAAGCTGGATCCCACTCGGCTGATGGTGGTGCGAGTCCTGACCCAGCGAGAGAAGCAGCAGGTGCACGGACGGTACTCTGTTGAATTCACTCAGACCACTCTGCACCTGTTGCGTCATGGTATTCTTTGAATTTTTTTATTTGCCAAGTGTTTTTATGTGCTTTTTACTTAACCACTGTCTCATTACCTGTAGTACATGTTTGGGAAAAAACAAACAACAACAAAATCTTGTTTTCCCTGCTGTAAAATGTCATTAAGTACATCAAACAAACATGAAGATCTTCAGATAATTTGCATAAGATACGTATCATAAGAAAACTGTGTGGGGTCCAGCCAGTGGCATGGTGGTAAAGGAGCTGGAGTCCCAATGGCAGGCCGGGGGGGGATGCATGTTCCCAAAATGCAAGAAGGAGAACGGTAGAGAAAGGACTGTGGCATGGCCAATCCCCTGGGGGAAGATTTTCTACTTTCTCTCTCTCCCTCTCTGACTCTCTGACATGTGCACATACCCTACGACAAAAACAAGAAATAAAAAAAGGAGAAAAGAAAAGAAAAATGCATGGATCTCAATTTCTTTTTTGTACCAGAATAAACTCATAGTTTAATTTCATTTTGCAGAATCTTTATTTTTTCTTCATTGCTGAATGGTGCATGCACTTTCCAGAGTGAGAGGACATACTCCGCAGTGGGGCACCATCTCACCACACACTTTTTCTTTCATTTTTTCACCTCCATTGGATTTGGGGCATACATGAGTGCCATCACATTCCCAAGTCCTGGGCACTGAGATTTGAACCACGGGTGACCATACGGGGTGCATAGGACTTAATCACTGTACTACTGCATCTCACCGCATACTTTTTCTTTCATTTCTTCACTTCCATTTGGATTTGGGGCATACATGAGTGCCATCACATTCCCAAGTCCTGGGCACTGAGATTTGAACCACGGGTGACCATACGGGGTGCATAGGACTTAATCACTGTACTACTGGGCCAGTGCTATATAGACTTTTTGATGTCCCCTTGAAATAACTACCAATAATTGTATTAAGTGTTAAATTACTGACATTTTAAATAATTTACATTTTGTAAGAATTTTTAGTGGGACACTAGACAGGTGAGTGTTTCAGTGATACTGAGGATTCGAGGCAAGATTTAAGGTAGGCTGGCAATGTGCTACAATGTAATGGAATATAGGTTCCTCTATTCAAAAATCCACTAGCATGTTTTTATGCATGTGTTATCTATGTAAAATGAAGGATTTTACAGCTATTATTCTACTCTTGCGGCTGCTACCCTCTTCAGCTACTTCTCCTATTCCCTTTCTCAGTACTTCCACTATTGACAACATTACTACTTCACTACTATTGATAGGAACATTTAGAGAGGTGGCCTCTTCTGGAGACCACTAGAAATTTGGTGGTTGATGTAGAGGTGAAAATGTATAGTTATATGTGTTCCTTATATTTCTATGTATGACTCAAGATATACATATTACTTTAATTTCCTGACTGAATGCACACTTATTTTAAATGTTATACTATTTTCTAAGAATGCTAATGCTTGGCAAAGTTTACTTAAAGAAATGTGAAATTGCATGGGTCATATTTACCCTCAAATATGTCCTTTCTGTTCCCCATAATGTTGAGACATTAAAATAGAGAAAGAATATAAAAGTTTACCAATTTTGGCTCTCTGAAACCTTTTATAGAAGACAGTGGATCATAATAAAAATGTTTCAATTACTGAAAATCCGTTTTTATGTACATTTCCTACTTCTTTTGGCCTCTCTTCAGCAGTGCATTTTACATTTTTTTGAAAAGGAGTATGTGCCTTGTAAAAAAGAGAGAAAAATGTAATTTTTCATGTGATAGGAAATGATATTTATGTGTAGCACTTACTTTCCTATCAGTGTTTAGGGCTTTGCAGTTAGTTTTAAGTCCAGAAGGAGAAAGGTCACTGGATTGTTGGATTTTTCATGCCTTATCCTTAGCTCAGCAGCACAGAGCAAGAGACAAAAGAGACAACCAGAAAAAGAGACAAAACTCACATGGTTAGAGGTCTTACACGGGCGGTAGCAACCTGCTCTATTCCTTTATTCTTCTCTAACCAGAGGCTGGAAACAACATCTTTTCTAAAATAGGAATCACGATAATTTCAAAAACAGTGCATTTTGTTTAATATATAGAGACTACATGGTTACTTTTAAATGTAGAAAGAGAAGGAATGAAATCTTTTTCCCATTTACTTCTTAAAGTAAGTGTATAAAATGTGTGAATAAATGTAATAGACTTAGCTAAGATGAGCGGTTTTTAAGGAGGACAAAGACATTTTAACAGAGAACTTTATTCTGGATAAAATACGCTTGAACGATAGGTGAATTCTGTCAGAGGAATGCTGAAACATTATCCCCTATTGAAATGTATAGAGTTCGTAATAACCTCTAAATTATCTACAAACTCTCTGATGATAGTAAAGCTACTATATTTTTATCTCGAAAATGCAAGTGTCATTGTAATGGGTTTTCTGTGTCTAATCACTGCCTATCAAGAACTGTGTTTATTTTCTGAAAGAGTGAGTCTTCCTGCAAAGAATAGATTATTACTTTGCCTCATGAAAATCAATTAAGGATTTTGTCTAAAGCTTTATCAAACACAGCAGAATTTATACACCCTGGAGAGTATATACATATCAGGGTTGTTCCTGGGACATGATTTGCATATACAACCCAGACAATTTGAGCATGAAATGCAACACAGTTTGGAGCTACTGCCAAGTCCCCTCGTTTCCAGAATGCAGGCTGCTCAGGGAAGGCCTGTGGACTTCAGCTGCAGGAACATGGCAGGGCCGCCTGAGAGCATGCAACTTCTGAGCCCGGGGCCCGCTAATGGACCAGTGCTGTATCTGAGGGTGGAGCAGACAGCGAATAACACTTGGGATGCGGGAATCAGACAGGTCAGTAGCAGTACTCTACCAAGAAATTCTAGAAGAAAGTGCTTCCTGGGTCTCTGAATAATATTCTTTGCCTTTTGCTATTACTTAATGACGGAGATACCTTCTGGAAAATACATTCTTAGGCAAGTTCATGTTTATGCAAACAAGATAGAGTGAGCTTGTGTAATCCTCGGTGATATAGCTTCGCTGAACATCCAGGATGTGTCTTTTTATTTAAAAAGATTTATTTATTTAATTTTATTTATTATTCTTTTTATATTTCAAATTTTTGCTGTAGGGCATGTGCACTCACCAGAGACAGACAGGCAGAAAATGAGAGAGAGGGAAAATGAGAAAACAAGCTTCCAGGTCCAGGGCTTGAACTGCAGTTGGCCTTGTGGGGTCCAGCACCTTAACCACCATGCCACTTACTGGTCCCCATATATGCTATTATCTTACGGTACTACCTTAGTATAGGAAGTCCAGTGTTGACCAAAACGTTGTTCTGTGGGGTGGGACTTTATACTCTTTGGTAAACACTGGCTTAGCTGCTTGCAGTGTCATTTCAATCTCTTTTCACTTGGCATTTTTCAGAACTCACCTAGATAATATTATTCACTGTGGGGTCTGCCCACTTTTCAATTTTACAAAGTTTAGTTTTCATTGAAGATAACAGTAAGCAAGGCATAGACTATGAAGTCCTATCACCCAGATCCAGGGTTTGGCTTTTTCAGCGGCCTATACCCTGACTCACTCTGTTTCAGTTGCTCACAGAAAGTTATATTCTTCCCCCCTCATCTCACACAGCTGACTTCACACACTCTGTATCTTGTATGGAATCATTTCCTAGGGACGTTCTTCTTTAGTACACCTGTGGTTGTATCTAAAATAATGCTTATAAAAATGGCCATTGGATCTCTTGAAGAATTCTTTTGAGAGGCTAGAGTTGCTGTTTGCTGTCTCCTGTACAATGTGAAATTAGAGTCAGATAATATGTGAAGCATGTTTCCAGATACAGAGGTTGAACTAAAAGTAGATTCGGTTGCTCTTCTAAACACTTTGATAACTCTACAATTTTAGATAAGAATTTGCCATTTAACACATAAGTGATAATACAGATGCTTGTTGACTTAAGATGGGGATATGTCCCTCAAAACTCACCAGAAATAAAAAAGACGGTAAGTTGAAATGTATTTAATACACATCACCTACTGAACATTGCAGCTTAGCATTTAACCTTTAAATGTGCTCAGACCACTTACAGGAGTACACTTGGGCAAAATCATCTGGCAACACAGTAAACCGTTCTTTACCCTTGTGACTGGGCTGACGGGGAGTTGCAACTCCCTGCTGCTGCTCAGAACCACAAGAGAGTATCATACTACATATCACGAGCTACGGAAAAAAACAACTTTCAAAATTAGAAGAATAGTTTCTATTGAATGCATATTGCTTTTTTACTATTGTAAAGTCAAAAAGTTGAGCCATCATAAACTGGAAATTGAATAGTATCAAATTATCCACTTTCAGTGTATAGATAATTATTTTATTCTGAAAGATGAAAAAGAAAACCAAAAGTTGAGATAAAAACAGTTTTGTCAAATTGATTTGTTTCATAGTGTCATTACAAACAAGTTATTTGGCCAAGTTAAACCTTTTATGTTTTCTTTTGTGAAATTGAATCTGTCTTTTTGATATGTGGCTTATTTGTAAAATGTGACCTGTGTGCTAAAATTGTACCTTTTCTTTCCATTTTTTTTGATTTTGTAATATTACATGAATATGTTATATTTTTTAAGTTTATTTCTTCTGTGAATGGGAGAAACAGAGAGACAGGCACTCACTCACAGTAAGGTTCCAACCTGTGGTTGACCTGTAGCCCCACAGCTGGACCGTGGGGATGCAGTGCCTGGCATGGTCAGGGAGGTCTCCGGCTTCAATCTCAGGAGTATCCCACATGGGTGGGCCTTCCAGAGTGTTGGACCATTTCTGCACTGTCCTCTGGCTCCTAGAGCTGTTTATATAACCAAGATATGAGAAAGGACAGAATGAATGGATGAATGAATGGATGAATAAATTAATGAACCAAGGAGACATACTCCATACTTACAAAGTTCAAATCCTAGAAAAAACAGTTTTAGAAAGGAACAAATATATTAAGCACAAATTACTCTGTGACTCTAGAGAAGTGAGATATACCACTTATCATTTATTTTAAAAAATCAGGCCTCCTTTATCTGAGATGTCTCTGTCACACTTTTTCTCTCTCTCTGTCTTCTTCTCCTCCCATTAGGTTTGTACAAGGTTCTGTGGTGTAAAGAGAGTCTTGTCCTTTTTCTGTGGCTGTCCCAGTGCCCCCTCGGTAGAGATTCTGAGAACCAGCCCTTCATCCCCTACTGGTCCTAGTGACCTGGGAGAGACGGTCCTCTCTAGTGGTATCTCCCCTTTCTGCTCCCAAGGCTCTGGACTTGTAACCAGGAAGCCAAAGTTAGCCCAGGGGTCAGATGCCTACCACGCTCTGCAGGGAAGTGGGGTTCATATCTCTGCTCCTTGAGAGGCCTGTGTGCTCCTCTCCTCACACTAACCCATTTCTTATCTCTCATCCTCAAAATCCTAATGGTTCTAACTTTTTCTCCCTGCTGGAATGACTCAATTGATTTTCTCATTATAGGCCATCCTCGTCACTGTAAACCCCAGCCTCTACCACCAAAGTGACTAAATTTTTTTTTTTTTTTTAGAGTTTTTTTCACTATAGGGCACGTGCGCTTGCCAGACAGACAGAGAGAGAGACATAGAGACAGAAAGCGAGAAGTCACCCCCCAGGGGGTATGGTCACGCCACAATCCCTTCTCCTCCATTCTCCTCTCGGGATCTTGGACATGCACACACATGCACCCGGCGTGAGTTTTAAGCCACTGGGTCCGGGACGCAAACTGCAGTCGACTACGTGGGAATCCAGTGACATAGCCATTATGCTAACTGCTGGTTCCCCAAAGGGACTAACTTTAATGAGGCCACCAAAACACATGAAGAGACATGCAGACTTCTTACAGTAGGAAGTCTGAAATTCAAAGAAGCGATGAGGAAGATTCCATGCTTAGTTCTTTTGCTATTGTATCTGTTCCTGCTAGATGACAAAGGGTAGAGTCATTTCTACGTTGAATTAAAGTTATCTCATCTTGAAATAGGTAATTAAAAATAGTTAAAAATAGTAAGACACTTTAAGAAAACTCAAGACCTGCAGATGGCATACTGGTTATTTTACTGGAATCCCATGTAGTTGACCGTGGTATGAGTTCTGGACCTGGCGGCTTAAAACACACTGGGCACATGTGTGTGTGCATGCTCAGAATCTCGAGAAGAGACTAGAGGAGAAGGGATTGTGGTGTGGCCATCCCCCTATGGGGTGATTTCTTGCTTTCTGTCTCTCCAGTGTGCTCACACACCCTACTGCAAAAACCTCTTAAAAAAAAAAAAAAGAAAGAAATCCAGATACAGGTAAGGGCTTCAGGGAATTTTAACTTTTAACTTTTTAAACTTTTTTTTGAAATAGCATTTTTATTTGAGATTAGAAAGATGACACATTATTATCCAGGTAGATGAAGGAATGAGTAGTTGACCTATTTGATGATGTGGTTCATCAAAACCAGTAAAAGAATATATTAATCTTATTTATTTATGGTTTGGTGTTTCTGCTATATGGCACATATGTTTGCAGGAGAGAGACAGAGAGGGAAAATGAGAAATCACCTACCAGGGAAGACGACCATACTGCAATCCCTTCTTTCTTCTCATGGGCACATACGTACATGTGTGCAGGTTATTTTTCAATGTATAAGGTCTGGGACGTGAACCACACAGTCAGCCATGTGGGACCTAGTCACTTTAAGCACCACACTGCTTGCTAGCCCTAAATAATGTATTACTCTTTCTTTGAATATTTCATGGGTAGTTACAGGATTTAAACAAAACAATTAAAACTGAAGAGTGATAATGAGGTATTAAAAAGTTGTGTTTGACTTAGGACTGTATCTTGTGTAGTTATCTATTTACTTATTCAGTATGCTACAAGTCCATTCTATGGGATAGAAGGAGAATGGATACCACTGAAATTTGTAGACTCCTTGCAGCCAGCAGGGGCAGAAGTTAAGGTTCCCTCCACTGCCTTTTGCTGATGGGGTGCAACAGGTGATGCCTTTTCACTGTTTTGTTTGACTGGAGGAGGGCATGGCTATTATTAAAAAATGTGATTTTTTTTGTCTAGATGCTCTTTTTGCAATTCTCTGACCCAAACCAGTCATCTTTTTTGGGACATGGGTTTCCCAGTTGCCCATTTCTCCAGCACCCAGTTCAGGACACAAGAAGAGCTGGAAGAAAACCTCAAAAAGTCATTATTGTATTGGCCTCTAAGTCTGTAGGTCCCTGGCCACTCAGCCTCTTCACTCTACTTTTCATAGTTTTTATAGAATGTCCAGGGATCTGAGCTTAGTAGAAGGAAAAGGGAATATATGAGCATGCATATTCTGCTTATCTGGACTGAACTATCTTTTTTTTTTTTTTTCAAATTCTCCATCTGTATTAATTAAGATATATTTTATTTATTGCCATTTTTGTAACATAACCATCTCAACTTACTGCCACTAAATTATAATCAACTCTATACGGAGAGTGGATGTTGCCGAGGGCTCCCGTCGAGACCTGTCTATTTCTAGCTCACTGTGCTATGTCCTTTCTCGGCCCGCTGTTACATTCCTTCCCCTTGCCGTGGGAGCTAAATGGTTAGTTATGAGACCCAAAGCAACTGCAGAATATGTGCATTTATCTTCTCTTGACATTTTCACTGTCAATCAGGAGCTCTGGGGAAAAACCTCATGAGCGAAATTTATTTGATTTTCTTTATCATGCAGTAATACTGGAGATAAAAAACTTAATCTGAGCAATGGTATGAAATCACTGCTTTAAACTTTTAATGTGTGTTTCTTCCAGGCAGCATTTTCATGGACTATTCTCTAAGGTTTACTGTTATAGAGAAATGTCTTGAGTGAATAAATAATAAAAAAAAAACTAACATATAGATATATTGGTAAATGTTGAATGAAATTGTGCTCCCCATGTTTCCCTTCAGTTTTGAAGATTGTACCCAGGGGTTTTATTGATTTTAAAATTCATCTTTATGCCTGTAGAGGTGAGTTCACTCTTGTGCCTTCTTTTCCTGCAGAAGACATAAAATCATGTATCTCCACGTTAATTATTTTTTAACTGTTCTCTGGTTAAGTTCTTTTCATGACTCAACAGAGAAAAGGCTTATTAGCTTACCGTTTATAACGTCTCAATTTTCATACTTTCCTCTATTTTTGAAACGTTTCTATGTGGGTAGTTTGAAGTACATGTTCTCTGAGTACAAAGCACTGCTATTTATTTTTCTAAAGATGCTATTTAAAATAGAAAGGATCAACATTTTATTTTAATCAGATTGCTTTTCCACATCATCTGCATCTTCTTGGAACAAGAACTATCATCAGCAAGAAGACTCTCTATTACCATGATATACAAGAATAAGGAAAAAGAATCTATGGATATGATTCTCCTTTTAACTCTGTTTACACCCTTTTTGGGATTTAAAAAATATTTAAACAATCAAATTAAACTCATCCCTGTTGAGTAAAAGTCACATTTTTTTAATGTATACATCCCTAGATTGCTTTAATACTTATTTTACCTTCAATAAAATTTTCTAAATATTATTCGTAAATTTGTCTTAAATCAATGAACTCAATCAATGTTGCTTTTAACATTTAAATATTAATCCACATTTATCCCTAGAAAGTAAATCAAGAAAAAATTACGTGGCCTAAAATGCCAATTGTTCTGCCATTGAGAAAGCCTGCTTCTGGTAGTTTATGGGATGGGAAAACCTGAAAGAATAAATAACAGGTTCATGCTAAGAATTTTATTTTCTGGGTTAACGCATGCATAATAGAGCACACCGTGTATCATTTTATCTGACAGAGTGGCAGCAGTTCCAGGAGCAGTTACTCCCCTCCAATGTACTCTCTAACTGTTTACTCTGTTTCTTCCTGCTTTTGAACAAATACACTTAAAAAGAAAACAAAAAACCTCTGGAATGACTCTTGCTAAAATAGACAGAAATGAAGATAATCCTCCATTTGTGGCTTTGCAAATCATTATGTATCCCTAATGGATTTGTGGTGGATAAATTGAGGGTAAGATTTAGGTCACATTCATTTTCATCTCATAGTGCTGGGTAAAAACCGTTCTCTTTTTCGTGCCGGCTTGCCGCCTTTGTAATTTTCCACCCGGACCCCATAGACCTTTGGAGGCCTGGCCGTGTACAGAGTGGGAGTCCACCGTGGGCAGCCCGTCGTGCTGTCAGGTGTAGCACAGGCAGGGCCTGATTACTCCATGCAGATCTCTGCACTATGAAGGGACAGAGCCTTGTCACTTTGCTCTAAAACAAGAAGCTCCCAATTTTCCTGTCGCCGTGATTATTTCTTGCCAGAGAAGAATCATTGCAATTCCTGCCTCTGGACAGCGCTGTGAGAGAGGTTTCTTGTAGCAGGACTGCTTTCCTCTGCTAACGTTCCTGACACAGAAGAGATGGCTTTGCATTTCACAGAGTGTCTCTCCCCAGGGCAAGTGGATGTCACCAGAGTGTTCTGAGGTCTGGTTCAAAGCCAGAATCCAGGAGGTACAACCACCACTCTCCCAGTCTTAGGCTCTATTGCTGGGACTGTTCTTGGCAGAACTTTTTAGGGTGAATTCTGTCTCAGGGGCTCAGCATCCTCCTTTCTTGTCACACCACGCTGACTGCAACTCTTCCCTGCATCAGAGTCTCCCAAGTCTGTTGAAATCCAAATGTAGAAAAGGCTCCAATTCTCTACCCCACACAAAGCATTCCTTGGGGGGCGACTGTCTTAAAAAATGGATTATAACCAAAATCCAATCTCAGTCTACCTCAGTGGAGACCTCCTTATGTCTTTCTCAGCAAAACAAATTAAAAACAAAGACAAATAATCATTAAAACAACATCAATTATTATTTTTTTAACCAGAGCCTGAGCATAAATTGGCAGAGTAATATGTTTTGGAGCATTTAAAGGCTGTAGGAATATTCAGCATATATATATATATATATATATATATATATATATATTTGGGAGAAGTTTTTC
>NW_006159681.1:863764-866025 GCF_000334495.1 Tupaia belangeri chinensis | reverse complement strand
TATATATATATATATATATATTTGGGAGAAGTTTTGCTATAGGGCACATGTGCTCACCAGAAAGACAGAGAGAGACAGAGAGACAGAAAGTGAGAAATCACCCCCTAGGGAGGATGGCCATGCCACAATCTTTCTCCTCCATTCTCCTCTCAGGATCTTGGGTGGGACTCAAATGGTGGTCGACTACATGGGGGTCCAGTGACATAGTCATTACGCTAACTGCTGGTCCTTTGGCCAATATATTTTTAAAACCTGAAAATGATCTGATGATCCAGGGGGATATGTGAGTTCAAAAGCATTGACAAAGTTTTTTTATTTTTATTTCTTGAAACATATATACAAATATACATTTATTCTTCATAGGTATAAATATTTCATTAAAAAATAATGGGCTCAGTGAAATCTAAAGGGAAGTTTCTTGACATAAATATTGTATGTAATTCTTTAGGGACCCCTGGGCTCTTTAAACTGAATTAGTAAAGAGAGAGATGTCTTGGAATTAATGCTAAAGAAGAGGTAAAAAGTCACTTTAACAGTACCTGATACACTCGGTCCAAGTTTTGTAGGCAATAACTATCGCCCGTCCTCAGATAGGTTATTGTCACACAGCTGCCACACCACATGAATGTGTGATGTTTTGTAAACATTGGAAACTCTCTGCACAATATGGTCCTAGAGGTTTAGTAAAGAATTCAATCTAGATGTGGCTTAATTAACAAGTTTGGGGGCTTAAGAGGCTTAGCACTGTAAGAGGTTGAATAATGCCCCCCAAAGATTCCCTTCTAGTCTTTGAAACTTGCGAATGTTACACTAAATGGCAATAGGGATTAGAAAATGTGATTAAATTGAGGATTTTTTGATGGGGAGATTATTCTGGGTGGTGTGGTCCTGATGTAATCACAAGGGTCCTTATAAGAAAAAGCAGGAGACTAGCGCTGGTATTAGGAGCTATTTTGAAAGAAGCAAGAGGTTGAAGTTGAAGGTTTAGTTGAAGTCCAGCTTAGGGGTTTAGCAGGACTACAGCCATTTTGAAATTAATAAGAAATTAATGAGAACAATCTGGCCCAGGAGTAGGTATTTGAAGTAAAACAGCAGTCAGGGGAAAGTGATTGACTGATTGATGGTAGCGTGGAATGATGTGCAAGTGCTTATATTTATTTTGTACCTATACATACCCAGAACTTGTTGAGCTTTCTGAGATGGTTCTTTGGTGCTTGCTGACTATCTCCCTGTAATCGGTCACAGAAATAAACTTTTTCTCCAGCCTCTACCATTCATTTCATTAACTGCTATAAGCAGCAACTGACCCTAATTGGCTAGTAATGAAGTGATGAGAAAAGGGGGTCCTCTCAACTGGATTGGTCTGAGAAGTATTTCATGATGGGTAAAGTCTTTTTACAAGCAAAATGAGAAATAGTGATTGACTATTTAAAAATAATAATAATTAGAATAACAATAATAATGATTGGGAAAAACATTGAAAAGATATTGAATGATGAAGTGGGGAGATTAATGTCTCTGTATTGACTGACATGCATGGCATTCCCTTCTGAAAAAGCAATGGAAGTCAATGTAAAGTTATATGTAATCCAATGTAATATAAAGAAGATTATGATGATAATAAAAATAAATAAATAAATAAATAAATAAATAAAAAGGGGGCCCTGAGCCAGGAAATGCAGGCTTCCTCTAGAGCTGGAAAAAGCAAAGACACTGATTCTCCCTGAGAGCCTTCCAAGGCACCAGTCCTGAACATACCAACATACCTGGAACTTTACTTGACCTAGTGGGACTTAATTTTTTTTTTTTTTTGAGAGGATTTTGCTATAGGGCGTGTGCACTCGCCAGACAGACAGAGAGAGACAGAGAGACAGAAAACGAGAAATCACCCCCCACCCCCCAGGGGGGATGGCCACGTCACAATCCCTTCTCCTCCATTCTCCTCTTGGGGTCTTGGGGATGCATGCACATGCGTCCGGCTTGGCCTTTAAGCCACCTGGTCTAGGACGCAATGACATAGCCATTACGCTAACTGCTGGCCTTGGGACTTAATGTTGTTTTAAGGCAGTAGGTTTGCAATAAGACCCACTTGGGTCTCCAATATCTTGCATAGCTTCTTCATGGAGAAGAGCCCTTCCACCATCCACTGGGGCACCAGAAAAATGCTACTCACTGACTTTTTGTTTTTCTCTCTCTCTTTTTCTCTTTTTTTTTCTTTTTTTTTTTTTTTTTTTAGAGGGTTTTCATTTGAGGGCGAGTCG
>NW_006159681.1:830021-863581 GCF_000334495.1 Tupaia belangeri chinensis | reverse complement strand
GACATAGCCATTACGCTAACTGCTGGTTCCCATCTCTCTCTCTCTCTCTCTCTCTCTCTCTCTCTCTCTTTTAAATCCATGCTCTTGGTTGCTTTGCAGAGTATGTCTCCTTTAAATATTTCATAGTAAATTCTAAATTCTATGTGATTATGTGTCCTGCAGCAAAATTTCACCAATTTTTTTGGAGGGAGACCATTTTCATACAGAAACATTTCTCCTCTTGACTCTTAGGAAACAATTTTGGGACAAAATAGTCAAGTCTTGGATTCCATGTCTGCATTGATATTGGATGGCTAATGTAACATTGCTACATCTCAATTTCCTTATCCTTAAAATTAAGGTCTTCCTTTCCATAGATCTTTTTCTGATGATGCTTTAAGGATTACATGGGAGACATATAAAACCTGTCAAACATTTTTTAAATAGGTACCAACTATTCTAAATGCCAAGGCATTATGATAACCACTATATTTATTAGGACAGCCCTTAAAGATAGTTAACTGCATACGCCAGGGAATCACAGGGGTGAGAACCTCTCCTTTTTACAGGTATGTGATTTATGTTCCCACTGCTCCTAGGTGAGAGGCTGCTCTGCATGAAAGTGACCATCTTTGGCTCCAAAGGCAAGCTGCGGGCACTCAGATCCTCCTATTTATCCCTATCTCAAAAGGTGGTTGCGAAGATTTTGTGAATTGATGTACTTAGATTGCCAGACTTGTTGCTAGTCGTCAGTAAACATCACCATTATTTCCATTGCTACACGACATTTTGTTGAAGAGTCGAAAGAAAAAGGCCAGCGCTGCTCAAAAGCGATTCCACTGAGACAACTTGAAATGTCGAATCAAAGGCCTTTGCACACGAGTGAGGCAGACGTCTCAAGGACAAACAGAAACAGAAATTGGATTTGTCAGCTGCGTTAAAAGAGATGTCTTCACGGTCTGAAGGATGGGATGGCGTTGAAGGTGCAATACGTAGAGAATTCTGAATTTTTACTGAAATTTTAGTAGCTCACTCTTTATACTGAGTGTTGTTGAAAATGGGCTTCATTCATATAGCCATTCTACTGTAGTTTTAGTACAGTAGAATGTACTGAAAAACACTGTTTTTGTTTGTTTGTTTAGTTTTGCGATAGGGCATGTGCACTAGGCAGAGAGAGAGAGAGAAAGTGAGAAATTTCTCCCCAGAGAGGACTGCCATGCTGCAATCCCTGTTTCTCCTGTCTGGATTTTGGGCATGCTTGCAAAGCACGTGCCTGGTGTGCTTCTCCATCTGCTGGACCCAGGACTTGAACTGCACATCCGCCATGTGGGATCCAGCACCTTAATCTCCATGCCACCTGCAGGCGCGAGGTAACTGTCTTATCTCGTCTATTTTTGTTTAGTAGGTTTACTTTGCTATGATTTAAACTTCCTTGAGTACTAGGACATTAATAAGTGCCTGCTAACCTCTGTTGTTGAATAACTTGTCTTTTTTATTATTTATTTATTTATTTATTTTTGTTTTTGAGAGATTTTCACTGTAGGGCGCGTGCACTCGCCAGACAGACAGAGAGAGACATAGAGACAGAAAGCAAGAAATCACCCCCCAGGGGGGATGGTCATGCCGCAATCCCTTCTCCTCCATTCTCCTCTCGGGATCTTGGGCACGCACGCACACGCACCCGGCGTGAGTTTTAAGCCACCGGGTCCGGGACACGAACCACGGTCGACTACGTGGGAGTCCAGCGACATAGCCATTACGCTAACTGCTGGTTCCCAATAACTTGTCTTTTTTGACTTCAGATAATGTTTGGTCCCTATTTTATAGTCTCTAATGGCAGAATGTACCACAAATCACAGTCAGGTGTTTGCATTTATTTATGTGATCAGAGAACAATAGTGGTTTCCTCTCTGAACTAGAAGCTCTGTCATGATGACAGCATTGTGTATCTTAAATACTGTCTCCAGCATCGATCCCACAACTGGCACATGGTAGATGCAAAATGATTGAAAACTGCACATTAAATCCCCATTCATATTATTTCATAATTATGCTGTTTAACTTATACATGATGACGTAGCCAAATAATGCTTCCCCCTACTTTCTCTTAGCAACCCTGACTTCTTGTCACTTCATCCTACAGTTTTCTTTGTGTCTCAGGAAATTCTTTTTCAATACCATTTTGGATTGGATTCTGCCAATGACAGATATCTACCCGGTGTTTGGGAGAAATAACAAGCTGCGGCCATGATCCGGGTGACAAAATCTCTGTTGCTCTCAGCAGCTGAAGCAGTCATCAGAGGCCTTGACGCTTGCTCCAGGGCCATCAGGAGGTTCTGGAGGGCTCTAATTACTGTGGCAAAATTCATTTTACTAGGAGTATATATGATGGCTTGTTTTCCTGACTTAATCCTAAACAACACAATTACATTGGAGGAAAAAAAAATTCTCTATTTTACTAAAGAAAGACATTGAAAACTGTTTTATAAGATTAGAAAAAGTTAAAACTTAGATTATTGTCTTGCTTAATATTTTTAGAGCCATGTGTAGGGCTGTTGAAATTCTGTAAGCAATTTAAGAGTCCTTCATCTACTTCATAGTTCTTCCTAGATGTTAAATTATCTTGGATGTTACTTCAGTAATTGTACTTTTTCTTCTTTTAATTTTGATATTTTTTATATGCTTATTAAAATGCAATAACTGATAAATGATGACAATTTTTGAAGCCATTTTCTTAGCAACATTTTATATTCTTTGGATTTCTCCTCCATAATAACATTTTGTGTTTTTCACTACTTCTCACATGCAGATAAAGGCCATTTAAACACTTTACTCCTTTAAAGATAAAAGACTTGTGAGCAATTATTCATTTTTGTCATAGAACGTTGAGAGTTTATTGCTGTCCTTGTTTTTGGTTTTGGAAGTTGAAATCTGCTAGTCATTAAGATCTGAGCAATTTGCTTCTAAAGTCATTTTGCATAGATTCATTAACAGTCATCGAATAAGAGCACTTTTGGGTTTTGTTTCAAACCCATTTATCACTTGCCTTGGTTACTCTTGTTTGCTATGATACAGGCAATATTTCAAAAAGCTCTAGAGTCATTCATTTTGAAAGATGATTGGTTTAGAAAAGAAAGAAAAAAATTGCCTTTTCCACGAGTATAACTTGTTGAAATCTAACAGAGGCGCCACATTCTGTGAAGTATTATTTTCACTTTGTTCTGAGCTCTCTCTCTGTCTTTTGCACTATGGCTATGTGCTTACATTTTTTTGTGAGATGCGTTCTCTCAGAGCGTGGTATTCAGAAAATTCTGTGTTAGGTTATAGTTCTAACTTAAAAAAAAAAGAATCTATTTGCTTTATGTCTTGTTGATGCTGAAAAACAAACCCTCAAAATCAAGCATTGAAAGTTTTATATTTTACGTGTGGGTGTGCGTGTACATGCCCAAGATCTTGATGAGTTTGTGGGTTAGAGATAGTGGATGACAGTGTGAGTAGACTCTAGTTCTTCTCTCTCTGTCTCTCTCTCATGTGTGCATGCACTCTCAATTATGAATAAAATAAATTTAAAAATATACATTTCAAAACTGTGACCAATTATCTGAATGAAAAATGTAAAATCACTCATAAGGTCAAAGTGGAGAACACGTGTGCTTCAGATCAGTTAAGCAGATAGTGCTAACCATGGGTTTATGGAAGTGAGAATGTGTGGTGGATATTGAATAAGGAATTTATTAGAAGTATATTATTAATTCATTAAATAAATTATTTGGAGATATGAAATAAGTTAGAAATAAAGAAAGTGGAAATATCAAGATGGCAATTATACATTTCTTTATTGAGACTTTTTAGCTACACTGGGGGATTTTATAATCAGGAAATAAGTGGGGTTCAAATCCAAGCTCATTTCACTGTGGCAAGTTCCCAGGGGCTTGAATGCCTAATTGCAATGGACATCCCTGGGAGTTGGAATTGTAGTTATTAACCCATGTCTGGTGAAAATCCTTCAATCTGCCCCCCCTTCCCAATTAACATGTCAACCCAAAACAATATTGAATTCTGGGGTAACTTGTTGGCTAAGTTTGGTGTCATACTTACAGAGCCAGACATACAAAAGTGTTAGCACTATATCCCATTAAAATATTAGTCTGGTCTCTGCAAAAACCAGACATATTCTGCAAGTTGACAATAAGTTAAGAAACATTCAGGCCAATTTCATCTGGGTTTTCATATGCAATATATTTTTTGTAGAGCAGATTAGCATAGCCTGAGGTAACTAGTATGAATGCAGGTACCTGCCAAATATGTTTGCTTTTCTATGCTTACCAGGAAGGAGTGTTAGAAACGATTTCCTTTCACAGGGGATGATTGGACGAACATTGGTAATACTGTATCTATGGTCCAGCCCAAGAGATGCAGTTCTCCTGTTTGCTGTCATAATAGTGCTGTGTTATTTGGGCTATTCTAACAACATCCCACAGACTGTATGGCTTAACAAACAAGCAGTTATTTGTCACAATTCTAGCAAGTTATCTGGTAAGGATCTACTTTCTGGTTTGAAAATGGCAAATCATTGTTTCCTCACATTGCAGAGAGCAAAGAGGAAGAGCCCATGTCTCTTTCTCTTTTTATAAAGGCATTAATCCTATTCCAAGGGCCCCACTCTTGTGACTTCATCTAATCAATTCCAATTACCAAGTAGTTAATTAGATGAACCTAATAAAGATTTGAGATTCTTCAATGAAAGTGAAGTACAGTGGTCTGGGTTATACCAGAATATCTCCTTCAAGATGAAGGACGAATTAGTAAATCCTGTTCCTCTCACCACAAGAAAAGAACACAATATTTTTTAGGATTCTTTACAATCTGGAAGCAGAATATTTCAGTTTTACACAAATTTTCTGAAGTTGCCTCATATATCGGGTGGTTGGAATAGTTATGATGCACTTTTGCTGTTTTTCTATGCAAAAATGACTTTTTCCAACAACCCAATATTTATTCTTTATTTTATTATTTTTTTCTTTCACTCATCTGTATTTGTTACGACCTCTTTAAGCAGAATATAATTTGGGCACACTTCCATTCATGAGATGACTTGTCATTCTTGTCAGCCTCTGCCTTTTGCCTTAAAGTCTCAGTAATGGAATGATCAGGATTGATTTCCAGGTGTTTCTTTGCAGCCAGGTAAACCACTGTGGAGCTGTCCCTCAAGGCTTGAGCTTGCATGATTCTCTCCATATGTGCTGTCTAGCCATATGTGCTTGTGACAATGCAGCATGGAGATATTACCAACTGGTTGGAGACAACTGCCTTCTCCACTTTTTTCTCCAATATATCTTTCATGATTTTGCAAAGGTTTTCAACTTTTTTTTTTCTCTTCCTGTTTCTTATTATCTTCTTCATCTTCTGGAAGCTCTAAACTCTCTTTGATGACTGACACTGAAGTCTTCCCCTCAACTTCCTTCAGCTGTTGAACACAGTACTCATAGATAGCCTCGATCATATACATTACTTCTGTCATGCTTCTGAAGACTGTCTATGAAGGCAGGGTTAGCATCCTGGTCCTTGGTCTCACCTGTGATGTAATAGATATATGCCTGGTGTTCCTTCATTTGGGTGCAATAATCCTTTAGGGATACCATCTCATCAAGCAGATGCATAATATTTTAACAGCTTGAAGGTGTCTTATGATTTTGAGAGTCTTCATGAATTCCAAACTTTATATTTTTAGAATACTGCTCATAAAACCTTTTTTAGTTCTCTTTAATTTTTGCCAGTTTAGTTAAGAGTTCTAAGCATTTTTTGACCAAATTCTTTCTGATAACTTTCAGAATTTTACTTTGTTGCAACACCTCATGGGAAATGTTTAAGGGAGATCTTCACAGTCCTCTCTAATAAAATTCAGATATTCAGGGATCATTTCCTCTCAATTTTCCATGATGAATACTCTGCATACATGCAATTTACTGTTGTTATTTTTCTTCCTGTTTTCAAACAAGTCAAAAGGAGCATGTCTCAGAAGCATAAAAATAAAAGAGCTCAAATTCCAACTGTCCTTCAACTGAAAAGTGTTTTACTGCCAACTGATCTTTCAAGTCATTAGTCAAGCTCTTGTGGAGTTCTCCATAGTGTTCATTGGTAATGCCATCAGGATTTCTGGTCTAAATAGGTTTTGTATTGTTGAGTTCTTCATCAGTGTACTTTTCCTCCTTCTCCTTCTTCTCACCATCTTTCTTTTCTTCTTCTTTATCAGAACCAACATCTTCTATTTCAGGTTTGTAATCAGACTCCTTTTCTTTTTCTTTCTCTTCCTTTCCTTCAGCCTTGTCATCACTGACGCTTTATCATGCTCCTTCTCCACGAAAAGAGTAGTAAGATAGCCAATAAACTGACAATGTTTCTTCACAATCTCCTTTATTTTTCTTTTCTCCAAGTACTCAGTTTAGTCTTCTTTCAGATGCAGGATAACCTTTGTCCCATGGGTTCACTTGTGTCAGTCCTAACCATGAACAAGATCCCTGCAGAGGCATACTGCTCATTATCATTATGTTTGATGATCACAGTCACTTTTCAGCAACCTGACAGGCAGAATAGAAACCAACACTGAAATGGCCTCTCATAGAAATATCTGGAGCCAGCAAGTGGCATGGTGGGTAAGGTGCTGGATTACCACAAGGCCAGTCATGGTTCGAGTCCAGAATCTGGTGGCTTGTATTCCCACTCTCTCTCTCTGTGTCTCTCAGAGCACATGGACACCATAGGAAATTTTGGGAACCAGCAGTTAGCGTAATGGCTATGTCGCTGGATTCCCACGTAGTCGACCGCGGTTTGTGTCCCGGACCCGGTGGCTTAAAACTCACACCAGGCGCGTGTGCGTGCGTGCCCAAGATCCCGAGAGGAGAATGGAGGAGAAGGGATTGCAGCGTGACATCCCCCCTGGGGGGTGATTTCTCGCTTTCTGTCTCTATGTCTCTCTCTGTCTGTCTGGCGAGTGCACGCGCCCTACAGTGAAAATCTCTCCAAAAAAAAAAAAAACCCAGTATCGTATCAAACTGCAAAGCTTCCATGGAAGCTTTGGGCCCAGATTTGGCAATAGTGCCAAGGTTATTGAGCAAATCGGTCTTCGTCATTCCACTCCCAGTATCCACTATACTGAAGGTTTGATCTTGTTTATTTGGAATGAGATTAATGAACAGCTCCTTCCCAGAAGCATTGTAGGGATCAGAAGATGAAGTAATAGTTATGTCGCTGTACTCTCATGTAGTCAGCTGCTGTTTGAGTCCTGGACCTGGCTGCTTAAACTCACGCCAGGCATGTGTGCATGGAGGAGACAGGACTGTGGCATGGCCATCCCTCCGGGGGATGGTTTCTTTCTTTCTATCTCTCTTTCTCTGTCTCTCCTCAAGCACATGCGTCCTATAGCAAAATTCTCTCTTAATGATAATAATAAAAATAAAACAGCTTTGTACTGGCACAAGAAAAAACATGTAGATCAATGGAACAAAATAAACCCACATATAAACACCAAAGCTTACAGTCAACTGATTTTTCTACAAAAGATACAAGAGAATGCAATGGGGAAAGAAAGTCTCTTCATCAAATGATACTGGAAGAACTGGACCTCCACCTAGAGAAAAATGAAACTAGACTCCTCTCTCTCACCATAAAAACAAAACAAAACAAAACAAAACAAACAACAACAACAACAACAAAAAACCTCAAAATGTATCAAAGATCTAAATACAAAACCTCAAGCCATAAAAATATTAGTCTAAGACACAGGGGAGCTCTTAGAGACATTGGAATAGGCAACAATTTCTTAAATAAAACTCCTATTGAGCAAATCGGTCTTCGTCATTCCACTCCCAGTATCCACTATACTGAGGGTTCGATCTTGTTTATTTGGAATGAGATTAATGAACAGCTACTTGCCAGAATCTAGTTTACTGGGATCTGTCAAGTTTTTATATCTGATTTTGTCTGGCACATCAGATGAATTTGAAATAAGCTCCCTCAGAAAGATCTCTTTGATGGAGTAGAAAGTGTTGATGATCAATGACATCAACTGGACAATTTCTACCTGGAAGGCAAATATATCAACCTCCTCCATGGGCTGGTCTTGGGTCTGGGTTTCCTCAGGCATCTTGATGAAAGACCACTCAATTCCCGTTCCACAGTTGTATCCAGACACTGAAGCAACTCTATTCTCTTCCCCATATCATGTCACAGGCTTTGTAGTATATTTTGAGGTCAGGTAGTGAGATGGCTCCTACTTTATTCTTTTTGCACAATATTGCCTTGGCAATATGAGGCCTTTATGATTTTAGACAACTTTTATGATTTTTTTCTATTTCTGTGAAGATATCTCTGGTAATTTGATTAAAATTGCATTAAATTCTTACATTATTTTGGGTAGGATTGACATTTGATTATATTAATTCTTCCAATCCAGAACATAAGATGTGTTTCCAATTTTGTGTATCATGTTGATTTCCTTTCTTCAGTTTTTCACTTTTTCTTGTAGAGATTTCTTAACTCTTTGGTAGAAATATCTCTAGATATTTTCTTATTGTATTTTTGGTGTGTGTGTGGCTATATTAAATAGATTTGTTTTCTTCAATTCTACCTTGGTTTGCTCCTTGTTGGCGTATTAAAATTGATTTTTGTAGGTCGATTTGTATCCTGCAATTTTATTGAATTCATGATCACTTTCAGTTTTTTTTTTTTTTTTTTGTAGAGTTCTCTCTAAATATAATTTCTTTTTCTATTTGAATGTCTTTGGCTTTCTTGTCTGATTTCATTGTCTAGGACTTCCAGTACAATGTTTAAAAGGAGTGGAAAAGTGAGTAGTCTATCTCGAATCAGTATTTAATAACACTTCCAGCTTTTTCCCATTTAGCATGGTGTTAGCTATGGGTTTGTCATATATGGATTCTATTGTGTTAAGAAATGACCCTTCTAAACCACGTTTTATAAAAGTTTTGTTCACTAAAGCATGTTGTATCTTATTGAATGTCTTTTCTGAATCAATTGACATGATCATATGGTTTTTAACCTTTCCTTCTCTTAATGTGATGTATTACATTTATTGTTGAATATGTTGACCCCTCCTTGCATAACTGGAATAAGACCCACTTGGTCCTGGTGTATAAACTTTGTGATGTGTTGTTGATTATGATTTGATAGTATCTTGTTGAGAATTTTTGCATCTATATTCATCGGGAATATTGATCTGTAGTTTTCCTTTTTGTTGTGTCTTTGCTTTTGGGATCAAAATGATGAAGTCTTCATAAAATTTAACTGGAGGATTTTATCCATTAAAATTGTTTTATTATTGATATTTGTGTAGTATTTATTCCTGCTAATTTGTTAGCCATTTAGTTGGTGGTTTTGTGTTCTCCTATTTCTATTTGTCTCTCTTTAGTTTTCCTAATATAGTATTCCCTTCAGTACTTTTTGAAGATCTGGTTTAGTGTTGGTAAATTATTTCAATTTTTGTTTGTCTGAAAATTATTTTATTTTTTGCTTTATATGTAAAGGATAATCTTGCCAAATATAGTACTTTTGGTTTAAATAGTTTTTCTTCTAGTATTTTGAATATGTCTCCCCATTCTTTCCTTTTTTTCAGTTGAGAGGTCTGATGTTAGGTTATGTTTCATTTTTTCAGTTGAGAGGTCTGATGTTAGGTTAATAGGATAACCTTTGTAAGTAACTTAACATTTCTCTCTTGATATTTTTAGAACATTATCTTTGTCTTCAATTTTTATCAATCTTATTATAACATGCTGTGAGGAGGATCTTCTTGTGTTGACTCTATTTGGCATTCTTTGTATTTCCTGATTCTGGATGTCTGTATGTTTCTCTATATTTGAAAAACATGCACATAGTATTTCATGAAAGAGATTTTATATGTCTTTTTCAGCCTCTTCACCTTTGGGTGAAGTATATGAACATTTGAGTATCTAATGGTGTCTAGTATTTCCTTATTCATTCTCATTTTTTTGGGTTATATTTTCATTTTTTTTTCATCATTTGGATTAAGTCAGAGACTTTGTCTTCCAAGTCAGAAATTCTTTCTTCTGCATGCTTCCAAAGCTGTTGATGCTTTCTTTTGAGAGAGATTTTGATTTCTTGCATTACATTCTTCATCTCTGGAAGTTCTAATTGATTTCTTTAGGGTGCTATCTGTAGAATTCCCCCTTCATATCACAGAATGATTTTCTGACCTCCTGAAATTATCCATTTTCTTTTAGATATCATTGAGTTTTGTTGTGATGAATATTCTGAATTCTTTTTCTGTTATATATGTGATTTCTTATGTTTGAGTCATTGTTAGTGAGGAGTGACTGTGTTCTTTTATGGAAGACATACTTTCAGTTTTCATATATTTCTTGAGGCTCTAATTTGCTTTTTAGGCATCTGGCGAAGCACTTACTTCTTCCTATTTCTTTGAGATAGGTTTCTGTGGCTGTGTGCTTTCTTATATTTCTAATTATAAATGATTCTTGAAAAACGTAGTATTATTACCTTTATCATTTTGGGAATAATTACTGTTTCTTTTAAATTTCTATTATTCTGCAGTTAATTTTGTCTCATCTTTTGTCAGGAATAGATTATTCCATTTATTCGGATCTGTCCACATTTTCTATTTCTTTTTTTCTTTTTTTTTTAAATCAGTTAGCTGTAGACTGAGAGAGAGAGAGAGAGAGAGAGAGAGAAATAAGGGAGCACTCCAAGTGAAGATGAACATGCTACAGTCACCTCTCCTTCATTCTCTCCTTGTGATTTTGGGCACGAATGTTCATGTGCCTGGTGTGTTTTCCAAGTCTCTGGATTTGTGACACAAATCACAGTTGGCCATATGGGATCCAGCTGCCTTAATCACTGGCTCGTCTCCATCTCTTTTCTTTTCTTTTTTTTTTTTTTTGAGAGGTTTTCCTATAGGGCATGTGCGCTCGCCAGACAGACAGAGAGAGACAGGGCTCGTCTCCATCTCTTTTCTTTTCTTTTTTTTTTTTTTTGGAGAGGTTTTCCTATAGGGCATGTGCGCTCGCCAGACAGACAGAGAGAGACGTAGAGACAGAAAGCGAGAAATCACCCCCCAGGGGGGATGGCCATGCCACAATCCCTTCTCCTCCATTCTCCTCTCGGGATCTTGGGCACGCATGCACACGCACCCAGCGTGAGTTCTAAGCCACCGGGTCCGGGATGCGAACCGCGGTCGACTACGTGGGAGTCCAGCAACATAGCCATTACACTAACTGCTGGTTCCCCCTCCATCTCTTTTTAAAAAATATTATTTCTTAGACATCTAGCTGTTCCTTTGATGTAATTTAATACCATAGCCATTCTTGATGTATAGTGAGAGGGAATTAGCACCAAGATCCCATGCATTTGTCTACCTTTGGGTAAGTTTGAAAGCACAGAGAGAGTTTTTTCACAAGAAAAACCACCAGATCACACCATGGGTTGGACCCCCTCATGTGCAGTGAAAAATCATCAGGTGACGATCCCAGTGTGGAACATGGCATTCCCTTCACGTCTACACCCATGTTTTATACCAGATTCTCCCCAAGACTGTAACGCTCTGATCTTTGGGTCGTGTGGGAAAGAAGAGCTGCTTTTGGTCTGTCTGATACATCAGTTGCTAGACAGGTCTGGGGGTGAGGGGATGCCGGAATGTGACCTTCTTGGTCAGCCTAGTACCTCTCTTTGACTGGTTTGCAACAGGGACAGTGCAGGCAGTGACCTAGTCCAGAGTGATGTGAGAAAGAAGAAAGCATACCTGACAAATCTGCAAAGCAATATGCCTCCTGAACAGAATCCCTGGCACTTTCTCTTTAGGTTGTTATTTATTATACATCTGTCTTCCAAAACCCGAATTCCACTATCTTCTGTCTACACAGAGGGTACTCAGAGAGCTTTCTAGACCTCATGCTGACACTCCAAGGTTACATTAGGAAAGGAGGCAATAGCCATTCCAGCTTGCCACCTTGACAAGAAAGATGTGCTCCATCTTCCCC
The DNA here is from genome assembly GCF_000334495.1 of Tupaia belangeri chinensis. Taxonomy (NCBI): domain Eukaryota; kingdom Metazoa; phylum Chordata; class Mammalia; order Scandentia; family Tupaiidae; genus Tupaia; species Tupaia belangeri. The sequence goes on along the minus strand of NW_006159681.1, from coordinate 851,579 downwards.
ACATGAAAAAACGTTGGTAAATTTTTCCTAGGTGAAATGTGCCCTAATGCTTCAGAGGTTAGAAGTTAACGCACATGTGTTCATTTTTCTGTTGGATGTAGTCATCAATTAAAGAATGATTACTTCTAGAAGAGATCATGCAAAAAAATGAACTTGAGTTGCCTTTTTTTTTTTTTTTTGGTTATAGGGAGCATGTGCTCACTGGAGAGAGTCAGAGAGATTTAGATATAAAAAGAGAGGAAAGGGGAAAAATCATACACACACCCCTAGTGGGGTGTGGGGAATGGCCACACTGCAATTCTTTCTCCTCCATTTTCCTGTTAACATTTTGGGCATGCAAATGCACATGACTGACATGATTTTCAAGAAGTTGGGTCTGGGACTTGAAGCATACGGTTGTCCCAGTTGTCCGTGTGGAATTCATCCACTCTAACCTCCCATCACCTGCTACCCCTTGAATTGCTTTTAAAAGACATATAATAGTATTTTTTTTCTAAAAATGATCGAGGCAGGTACAATAATTCATGTATATAAAAAATCATATGAAGTGAAGATTTAAACCATTGTGTAATATAGGAGGAAGGAGTATAGCAACCGCTGAAGCCTTTTAATATCCTCTGGATGTGTACGCTCCTGGGGGGAGTGGGGACACGATGAAGCAAAACAAGTAGCCAAGAAACAAACAGAAAGTAACCTGTGACGCTTTTTCACTGGCAAAACATGAACTGCCTTCCAGTTACCATAAGCACATGCTTTTTAAAGAAATAATTATTTTATTGTATTTCATTTATTATTGTTTTTAACTTGAGCAGAGAGAGACACAGAAAGAGAGGGAAAGTGAGAAAGCAGGCCACTAGGTTGGGAACTTGAACTGCAGTCAGCCGTGTGGGGGTGCAGGGTCCCGGCCACCAAGCCGACTGCCCCATGCTTTTCTTTTCTTTTGTTTTTGGAGAGGATTTTGCTATAGGGCATGTGCGCTCACCAGACAGAGAGACAGAGAGAGAGAAAGCAGGAAATCACTCCCCAGGGGGATGGCCACGCCGCAATCCCTTCTCCTCCATTCTCCTCTCGGGATCTTGGGCACGCACGCACACGCGCCCGGCATGAATTTAAGCCACCGGGTCTGGGACGCGAACCGCAGTCGACTACATGGGAGTCCAACGACATAGCCATTACGCTAACTGCTGGTCCCTGCCCCATTCTTTTTTGAAGTACAAAAACATCTGATGTTTGTATTTTTCTTTGAATAATGTTAGGAATGAAAGTGATTAAAGGTATAAGATAATATTACATAAAATTAAATATGCAAAAAACAGAGCAATGTAAAGTGTGCAGACAAGAATAAAGTAAACCTCTTTCTGGAGGCTTTTAATAAGTCCCATAAATTAAAAATAAGTTTTAACATGTTACGGAGAGCTCCGTATCAGTGTTATCATTTGGATCATGGTTTGTACCCCAAAGTTTTATATTCTGGAATTTGAGGTCGGGAGATGGTGAAGTCTGGCAAGTGGTGATTGGATCATGGTGATTGCACTGTGGAGGAAATTCTCCCGTGAATAGATTTATGATGTCTTCGCAAGACCGGGTGAGTTTTAGATTTCGTGAAAAGAACAAAAAAGGCTAATTTTCATGAAAGCTGGTTGTACACACTTCCACCATCTGTGCTCCCCTGGCCATGCCTTCGGCCTAGGCCTTTGGACTCTCCAGACACCAGAATTATGAGTGTGTGAATAAATAAATAAATATATATATATAACATCTCTATAACATCACCCAAACTCGGGCTATTTCTACTAGCCATGCACAAATGGGCTATGAGCATAAGTCTTTTTGAGTGAGTACTGTAAAGTGAGAGAGGCACTCTGCACTGTGTTCTGAATCTTCGCAGGTGAAGGCCTGGCCAAGCTATCCACGTCACTGAGCCTTAGCTGGTTCTCGTAAACCGGAAAAATGCACAAACCTCCCAGCATGGACGTCTGATTAAAAGAGATAATGTGTGAAGTACCAGACATAATTCTTAGCATGTTTGATGATTCCACAATGCTCTAATCTCTGCATGATGTGATTATAAACATTACAGCAAATTGTATCTGTGCTATTAGCAATATTAAAGGAAAAGAAAGGCGAGTGTACTAAAATGGTTTCAATAATGAGACATATGAAAAAGCTGTTTAGCTATTTTAGGACTTCACACCATTTTATTAGCATAGACTCATGGCTGAAGTAGAACATTATTTTTTATTGAATTACTGCCAGTTTGTATACTGTATTTATGTTTCAGTAATTAAGTCCCTTTGCAGACTTATTTTTGTTATTATTGGACTACATTTAACTCAGTTGTCTCAGCTTTATATTTTTATTCTTCATCATTATATAACAAGTATTTTTCTGTCTTTCACCCTGCATCCTGATCTATTCATACCTTCCTCGTTTTTAATTAATTAACTTATTCATTTTAATGTGACCAGAGAGGGACAGAGTGAAAGAGAAAGAGAGAGAGGGAAAGCAAGAAAGCAAGCCACCAGGTCTGGGACTCGAACCAAAGTTGGTCATGTGGGAGTCCAGCACCCTTAACCACCATACCACCTGCTGGCCCCTCTACTCATACCTTTCTTCCATTAGATCTTTAATTTGCTCATCTCACTTACAATCTTCTCTTAAAGTGCTATAGTAGCAGTAGCGCAAACCAAAGAAAGGACTACTGCATTCTGAAAAGGTTCATGCATAATTGGCCAGCTCCATTCTGATGCTTATGTTGATTTTAAGCCAAAAGAAGCCTATACTTTTACTTTTAAATTGTATTCACCTTGTTTAATCTGCTGAAGGTTATGTGTTGTATTATTCGATAAGCTATCTTTTTTTGTCTGTTTTTCTTTTTAACTTCTGGTCAAATAATGGCTAATCTGAAATAATGGCAAGTGCAGTAACATTACATTAGGGAAGCAGAAAAAAACTCAACTCTGTCCCAAAAATGCCTTCTATCATATGGCTTATCTAATAAACATAGTTCTTTATAATGGCACCATTAGAGCCTGATTCTCCTGCCTTGGCGTGTTCACTCACAATTCTCATACATGATAAGAGTCCTAAGCATGGAATGATGTATAGATACAATTCATAACGTAAGCTGAGTTCTCAGTCACACCTACTCATTGATTCATGAGGAAGCAGTTCTGGCCTTTAAACTGGCATCTGCCTTCCTTCCTATTAGATTTGGGAATTGTGACTTCTAGTCAAAAACACTATAAATAATCTTAGTAATGGCAGGAAACTGACAGAGAGAAGACATTGCTGTTGGAGAGAGTAGCCATGTACTTGACTTGTGATATATGCCCCTCAAAAACCAAGTCACGAATGGTAGATTGCACAAGAGAGAAAAATAAATGAATAGGCAAAGCTGCAGAAGCATCCCCATTTATTTAATTAAATTCTGATTTGACAGTGTAAAAATTAAATTCTGTAAACTTTTAAAAAGTGTATTTATTTTATTTCCTCTATAAACAAGAGAGACTGAGAAAGAAACAGAAAGATAGGTACCCCAACAGGATCCACCCACTGCCATCCACCCCCCACCCCATGCCAGCCAGGCACAGATCACAGCCATGAGTGCAATTGCCTCATGCAGGGAGGTCTTTGGACATGAATCTGGAGCTTTCCATGAGGGCCAGCTTTTCCAGAGCCCTATGTTACTACTTCACCACCATCCAGTCTTCTGCTCTGAACATTTAAGTTTAAGATTTGAGTGGGGGGCGGCAAGTGGCATGATGGGTAAGGTTGTTGGACTCCCATATGACCGATCATGGTTCAGTCCCAGACAGGGCGGCTTGCTTTCTCACTTTCTTGCCCCTACTACAGTTTATTTTTTTAAAAAAATAAATGAATAAATAAATAAACTTAAATAAAATAATTTAAAAATTTTTTTACAATAAGATCTGTGTGGTAGATCAACCCATGGCCTGGTGGTTAAGCCTGGATCCCACATGGCTGACTGCACAATTTGACTCTAGGACCAGGCAGCTCGAGAAACATGTTGGTCATGTGTACATATATGTCCAAAATCCTGAAAGGAGGGAAAAATGGAGAAGGGATGGTGGTGTGACCATGCCTCATGGGATGTTTTCTGATCTCCCCCGCTCCACCTGACAAATGCACAAATGCACATGCTCTTTTAAGAGTAAACTTTATGAGGTATCTGTGTGTGTGTATGTGTGTATATAAATTGGAGTAAGGGAATTGGATGGGATTCATTTTGAATGTATTTTGAAATGCACAGAAAGTTGTTAGTATTTTGCACGTGAGCATACTACTGTGAGTAAGTTACTGAGTGAATTATTGAAGGGATATGGTAACGAATTATTTAACCAGTTATTTGGGCAGTTATTTTCAGTCATGAGCCACTGATGTATTTACTTATAATTGTATTCAATTCAAATTCAATACACAATTTTTTTTGTAAAAACAAATTATTGCTGCTCTAAAAGAGAAAAAAATTTTATTAAGAATGTTTCTTCATCAGTTGAAAGAGATTTCTAAATAAACTCCTGCTGCCAGTTTGTTCCCAGGGATATTAAGTTTAAATGAACCATTTCTTTTCTTAGTTTCTATTTTATCCTGGAATTTTTTCTTTTTCTTTTCAAAAATCATCATTAATGCATATATATCATAAATTTTTCATCACTTTAATTATAGTTTGGTTCTATTTTTATTTTACGAGATGAAGTTTTTGAAAACAGTAGTGATACAGAGAATGAACAATACACTGTTCTAATGTTCTGAATCTGCCTTTGAAAACATTCTAAAGAACAGTGCTAATATCAGTTTTAAAATTTAATTGTTCCCATGTTTGTCACTACAAAGGGAATTAGCAGACTAAAATTACTTTTCAGGGTTTGTTGGAGTTGACTAAAAACTGGCAAAATAGCTCAAGCTTACATGGCATACTAAAATCCATAACTTTTCTTTGATAACAACCTTCTGGCTATATGTTTATTCCCCCACAACCCTTTACCAAAAGTCTTCTTTGAAAATCAGCCGTCAGGATAACAAAGCAAAACAAAACTTTGAGATGAAGTACAAACAGTTCATCCCATTTTAAAATACTACAAGGTCTTCCTTGTCACAAATTGTGTTTGTGAGACATAAAGAAAATTTTAAGGACTCACTAGACCCACAGAAATGACAATCTTTCTAGGCTCAGTAATAACTTAGTCGAAAGGTAAGCATTCTAGAGTTGCTGAAATGATGTGAATTGTTAAATCCAAGCTCCAACAAACTCACGTGCAAGATGAACCAGATAGCATTTTCATACTACAAGGAGCCTGCTATCTCCCTACTGAGTCCAACACACTCACACCTGCTGTCCAGGAGATGGACGAATGACACACCCCGGGACTGGGTACTGTGGTCACAATGGCAATGCTGGGCCTAGAAGGAGACAGGCAGAGACCACAGGCTCATAGGGTTTAGTAGCAGAATAAATCTTGGGGTATCATTAGGCTTCAGTCCTTTTTTATACAGCTGAATGAGATGAGAAATGTTGAGAGAAATTAGTCGGCCTGCCTGGAGTCACACAGACAGTTAACAAGGGAGGTGCATGTCACACTGTGGGCTTTCTCCCTGAGATCTCCCCACAGCACCCATCTCACATGCAGATGGACCTTTCCTTTTCACTCTCGAGCATAATTAGGCATACTTACAATCTCTCCTTAGCTGAGTATATTTTTCTTCTATAATGCACAGTTATTTAACTGAACAATACATGCTGAGCAATTGGAACTCCAATATAGATGTATGCCCTGGAAACTAAATCTATCTCAAACAGTACACTACTAAATTGATTATCATTCTTGGTTGTATGAACCAAACTAAATAGTCTCTGAGTATTTCAGAAAGCTTCACTCCTTGGTCAACCTAAAAAAAAAAAAAAAATTGGACCCAAACTTATTAGACAAGCAAAGGTTTTTCCAGCTAATGTGTGAGGATGGGCTGCCCAGAGTGAGGACTTCAGAAGACCGCTTTCAGAGAACCAAAATGGCGGAGCACGGGCTTTTCTTTTATAGGGAAAACTGGAAGGAAGCAGGGTTGCTGATTTTACTTTTCTGTGAGAACTCATACATTGGTTCACCAGAACAGGAAGGGTTGCCAATTTTACTTTTCCTTGAGAACTCATACATTGGTTCACCAGAACAGGAAAAGCTGATTGATTTTTTTACATTGTACTTATGTTACTTCTTAGTAACAGCTACAGGCAAGAAGTGGGGTTATAATGAATGATATGTCCTCTGTGGTAACATAAGCAGTAACAGCTACAGGCAAGAACTGGGGTTATGATGAATGATATGTCCTCTGTGGTAACATAAGCAGCTTTTACTTTAATGCTGATTGTTCATTAAATATTTAGTTAAGAAATGTCCTTGAGGGAGCCAGGTGATGGTGTGGTGGTCAGGGTGCTGTGCTCCCACACAGCTAACCATAGTCTGAGTCCCAGATCTGGAGGCTTGAAAATCATACTGGGTATCTGTGCGTGCGTGCCCAAAATCCCAGGAGGAGAATGGAGGAGAAGGGACTGTGGCATGGCCATCCTCCCCTGAGGAGTATTTTCTTGCTTTCCTTCTTACTGTTTCTCTTCTTTCCAGTGAGCACACACATACCTTATGGCAAAAACCTTAAAAAAAAAATCTTTGAACAATTACTTCAGAAAGGTGTGCAGGGAACATAAATGAGACTTCATGCTCTTCTCACTCTGAGGCTGGTTTTTACCCAGTTCTCATGCACAACGCTTTTATCCTCTTCTCAAGGACTTATATCAGTTAACTAATTAAAGCACAGGTCAATTAGGTTTCTATGACTAAAAATCTTCTGTGCCACAGCCCAGAGTATGTAAGTTAATTTATAAGCCAAAAAAGCTCTAGCTAGTCTGCAAAATTTTCTTCTAAGTTACACAAATCATAAAATCATGGTACACATAGCTAATATTCCAAGTCCACACACTTCTCAATGCCTAATTAGTTCCAAATGCCTTACTATTCTTATTTTCTTTTCCACTTCCTTTATTAAGGGTGCATTAGGGAAAAAAATCACTAAAACAGTCATTGTACTCACTTTTGTTTGTACTAGCTATTTCTGGATCTTAATCTCCTATCCTGAAATCTCACTTCATCTTCTCAGTTTCTTCTACTCAAAACCAGATGGACATACTCATATTTGCTTAAATAATAAACTGCATCCTACAGCACTGAGGGACAGTAATGGAAGTGAATGAAGGGAACAGGAGAAACTAGGGTGCACACATTCTGCTAAAACAGGTAAATGTAGTTAAGGAAAAAGAGGTAAAACATGATCTGTGAGAATAAATTCATAAATTCTAACCCAGAGAATATATTTGGTAGGCAGAGAGTATGAGAGTGAACTGAGTCTCATAACTATGTCAAGTCCTCATGCCATTCTTCCCAAATTAATCGAGATTCAACATTCCTTTTATTCCTTTCAAGTATTGTTGGGCCTCTGAGAAAGGATGTCACAGTCCAGCCACAGGGACACACAGATAGTACACTGCTTGTGTCCCGGGGTGCCAGGTTTTGCCTTGAGAAAATAGGAGACCACAGATAGAGAAGCCCAGGCAAGACTTCACTGGGGCTTGTGCTTGAGCATAGGGAGCCAGCAGGAGAGATTGTCCCAACCATTTCGCTGAAAGCTGGGGGTTGGGGTTTCTATGTGGGTAGAGGGCGGGGTGTTGCGAGGTCATCGCGTGTACAGAAGGGGCTTTCTCAGCACACGTGCAGTGGCTGTACATTTCCTGTAGTGCCTGTATCATTAGCCTCCGAAATCTCCACCCGGGGTGGTATTTTTGGCATGGAAATGAGGCGTAGTTCACCTTAGGTCAGTTTTGTTCCTCTACCTTGCTGTTCTGGGCTCTCCCTGGTTCTCGTTTGTACTTGTGGTCAAGTCCTTCTTGCAATTTGGATACAGTATGCCGACAGACAGCTGAAGACATTGATTCCAGGAGGGCCTGTGTTTCTCACTTGTCTCACTTAGAAGTCCAGAGGCTACCCAGGAGGCTCAGGTTTGTTTCCTGGGCCAGTCTGAACATATCAGACATGGCTGTGCACACCTGGAATCCTAGCTGATTGGGAGGCTGGGGCAGAAAAATCGTGACATTGCTGTTTCACCTCTTCCCTTTCTCTCTGTCTCAGAAAGACAGGGGAAAACCAAAGGAAGGACGCCTCAACTCCTGTATTTAACATTTGGACCATGGAAACTATGGCAGACTTGGTGCAAGTGCAGCCCCACAATAGCACCTCTGGTATTCAAACCCTTGAATAGTCAAATCTCCTTTTCTTGAGTGTGGGAGGGAACCATAACTTGCCTCTCACAGGGTGCAGTGCGGGTGATGGGTTGTCATGTCCGTGCATGGATCGTAACTTTTCTTCCTCTGGAAGACTCTTGTTTGCCGAGTTCCAGGAGAGAAGGTCCACAGTGAGGACTGCCTTACTGAAAGACTCAAGCATCAGCAACTGTGTCAAGCAGTCAGCAAAGAAGTTAATCCTGCCATCTGGGTGAACTTGAAGTGAAGACCCAGCACAGGCAAACCCCGGACTGGAGGTTTCTGGAAGCTCTGCAGCAGGGGCCAGGCTGAGTCTTGGCTGGTCTCCTGATCCAGGTTGTTTGAAACCACTGAGTTTGTGGTAATAAGTGATGAAATATTAGGTAACTAATGTAGAACTTTCACAAAAACATGTTTTTGATAGCTAGTAATGATACAAATACCTATTCAGAAGACCCAAGCTCAGTTAAAACTAATTTAAAATTTAGTTTTCAGTTCTATGATTTTATTTAGGAAAGAATAATGGATATATGATCTTAGCGATACTTTCATCTCATTAAGCCTTGAAGTATAGAAGTATTTATGTATTTTTTTCACCTCTTCTCAAATTTACTGCTGTCCAAAGAAATTAAGATTCACTAATGTTGAAATAGCTTACTTGAGAAGCCAGAAATTTACCTTGAACTTTTTAGAAATAACCTCTGTATCTAAAAAATGTTGAATAGAATTTTTTCAAAAGACAAACAAAAATACACATAGGCACATTTTTTACAATCATATAAATGGCACCAATGAAATCTGTCATGTAAAATAGGTTCAAGCACACACGTACACATGCGCGCACAGCTGAGTAAAATTTAGAATGACGGAGAGAGGGCATCAGGTCACACAGACTCAAAGTTTGAATCAGGCTTATTTTTATACCTCAGATACTCCTTTGGCCTAGAGCTTTGTTTCTTTCCTTGAATAATTTAGGGATCTTTTTTTGTTTTGTTTGTTTCATTTTGCTAACTTTGATAGTCTTGTCTTCTGCTTTGCTGAATAATAGGTTTTTACACAGCCCACATCCTGCATCAGGAATGAAAACGTCTATGAGTTCCTTTATTCGATGTGGTTCATATTATACGTGAGATATATTAATTATCTGGTGTGTTTCTTATCAGAAACTATCATATGGCAATTTAAGAGAATGGTCAGGTGTTACCAGTCTACCTGGTACATCTCACTGCTACTCGGCAAGAGCCACTCGGCAGTCTGTTCCCCTCAACCTCACAGGCCTCTGCACTTCAGTGACAAGGCACCTAGCCTGACTTTTCAGACAGGCCCAAGACCTCAAGAGGTGGTGCACATCAGGCTCCACTTGCACTTATCTTCTGCTTTCCATGGGCTATGGAAAAGAATGGAACTTGGGGAAACTTCTAAAACCCTAGTGCAAATAAGAATTGCACCTGCAACTGTCTCCTACTCCCTAAAAATCTATCTTCAGACACACACTCTTGGAATATCATGTGTGGTTCAAACTCTGACAGGTTCTATTAACCGTATGGAAAATAAACGGAGTCAAAGATGATTGGACATGGTCACGCCCACCCCTAATTTAAGCTGAGATGAATGTTGTGCATGGTTATAAACTGTGTGTTGGTTCAGAGTAAGTACACAGCAAGCACTTAAGATACTCACCTTTTAATACTTGAGTACCTTAACTTACAGATCTACGAGCCACCAACTCCTGGTTCCAGCCAGCACGATCTATTTATTAATCACATGTTGTGAAGACCTTGCTTTCTAGTGAAATGCTCATGGTATTTCCAATGTCTTCCACTTGCTTTCTGGATGAAGTCACTGCAAAGATGCTGAAAGCTGAGATTCTGAGAGGTGCTGATCTCTTTACTGAGCAGGTAGAAAGTGTAACTGAATGAGATGAAAAACAGATCACAAGTCATAACTGAATTTATAAGTGTAATTTGTATACAAAACTCAGTCCCATCTTTCTGTTTGTGTGGAGTCTTTAACATCTAAAGACTGATTCGAACAGGATAGAAAATATATTTCAAAGAGAATTTTAACACAGAAAAACAACCCCACAACTAGACAATATTGTGAGAAAAGCAAAGCACGTCAGACTTCTCTTTTGATTATGTTTTGCATTTTTCTCTCCCTACCTGACAAAATATTTTATACATGCATGTTACTCAGTAGTTTATACAAGATCGTCACATATATTGATGTGATGATCACAACAGAATTCCAAATTAGTTATTTTCAACATTACAGGTGGAAGCAAGAAAACGCTGGTGTTTTATCCAAGAAAGAAGGCCTGCTGCCAAGTTGGCTGAGTGGTGCAGTGGTAACACACCTCTCAAGCAGGTTTGTTCTCTGGTTGACTTCTACATCCCTGGTGTCTGTTGTTTTTTTCTTTTTCTTTTTTTTTTTCCCCAGATTTTTTGCTATAGAGTCTGTTTGCTCGCCAGAGAGATAGAGACAGAAAACAAGAACTCATCCCCCAAAGGGGATGGCCATGCAGCAATTCCTTCTCCTCCATTCTCCTCTTGGGATTTTGGGCATGCAAGAGCCCAGCATGAGTTTTAAATTGCCAAGTCCAGGACTCAAACCACAGTCGACTATGTTGGAGTCCAGTGATGTAACTGTTATGTCATCTGCTGGTCCCCCCAGGTGTTTGATGATCTGAGTGCCCCTGATCCTGTCTAGCTGAGAAGGCTGGGAGGGGGAGAATCTCAGCATGAGACCCTGTTGAGGATGCTTGTCTCTCTCATCCTCATGTAAAAAAAATAAACTTAAAAAAATAAAACCATTAAAAGCTACAATGAAGATATTGACCTTCGTCTGACTCTGGGTTTATCTATAAGACATTAGATGCCTTTTTGTCTCTTTCCTCCTACTTTTAATGTCTTTGTGGTTTTGGTTACACAACTCTACCTAGTTCCTCCCAAACTCTGGGAATGTTCTATGCACCAAACTACCCTTTCTCCATAAACTCAAAATCAATACTTTCTTAACACTAAGAAAAAAAATTACATAAATAAGCTCAACATACCTTGCTTTACGTTTGGAAATATTTTAAAAGTCTGGGGGCAGGCAGGTGGCATAGTGGTTAAGGTGCTGGAATCCCACATGGTCGACCATGTTTGAGTCCCAGCCCTGGAGGCTTGAAACTCATGCTGGGTATGTGTGCATGTATGCCCAAAATCCCAAGAGAAGGATGGAGGAGAAGGGATTGTAGCGTGGCTATTCCCCCTCGGGGGTGATTTATCATCCTTTGTCTTTCTGTTTCTCTCTGTCTCTCTAGTGAGAGCATGCACCTGAAAGAAAAAAAAAATCTCAAAAACAAAGTCTGATGCACAGAAATGTGTATGGCAGATTTGCTTCCCAAAATAATATCTATTCAGTAAATGGAATTTTATTAGATTTATTAATTGCAAAGTTCTAAAGAGAGAAATTTAAAATGTTAATTCAATTTCTAATTGTATTATAAATAAATAAATAAAATGGTTATATCCACAAGCAGAACAGGGATGTGTCTGAAGACGTTCACAATAGTCTCTCCTGGTCTATGATCTATACAGGCAGCAGTTTAGCATGCAAGTGCAACCCTTGTACATTTTTATAGGGACAGTAGAAAATGTTAAGTCATAAAACATGTATAATAAAGAGCTTTTTCCCACCACCAGAAAATTTATGTTCAGAACTAAATTAGTTTCTCATAAATTATGCACAACCTTTTATGATGTTAGCAGAATGTGGCACAAGCTACTGTTTGTTTCTGTTGGAAATTCTATAGCATTTTGAAAATGGTTGTATTCATTTTTAACAAAAATCTTTTAAAAGATAATATAATCTAATCATTTTTTGGGGGTGAAGTGATATTTTTTTCCTCCAGAAATTTATGTTAGTGTAGCAACCACAACTATCTGGAAATTATATTAGTGCTTCCTGTGATAGCATTAGATAATTGTCACTGGTGTATATGAGGTCCAGTTTTCCTACTGTCACCGTTGGTCATTGTTGGTCGTCTATCATTTAACGACATGTAAGGACGATTATCAGAATAGTTTGTAATCTAGAACAAGACAAATAAAGCAACAGCAACTTATGGGCCACACACTTTGACTTTTATGTTTTCTCCTCTTGAAAAATAATCATACAAGTAAAATATTGTAGTTTAATGGTATAATAATCCTCGCTGGAGACCATGTGATAAACAATATTTGTCTACATATTTATAAATTTTTCATTCTATTAGGAAATTTGGAACGGACTAGTTTGTGGTGAAATATGCATTCTCATATATTGCTCCTAGGAAAATCAGTAGGTACAAATATCCTAAAGTACAACTTGAAACCATAAAACATGAATTCATGTGATGTTTATGTCCCTTAACCAAGTGATTTTTTAAGGGGAATAATTATATAAACATTATATTCACATACACAAAGAAATTTGCCATCCCACTTATTTTAAAAATAGAAAAGCCAGCGGAGAATAATTAGTTATGATCAGTCCATGTTATACTATGCTATAGGAAGATAAAATCAGTAATATGGCAATATAAGAAGTCCTGGGCTCTCTGGGGCCAGCAGGTGCCACGGTGGTTAGAGGTGCTGGATTCCCACATGACCGGTGGGTTCACATTCTCTCTCTCTCTCTCTGTCTCACACTCTGTCACTCTCTGGTAAAGTTAAAAATAAATAAGTAGATAAATAGGGGCCAGGAGTTGGTGTGGTGGTTGAGGATACTGAGCTTTTACATGACCAACTGAGGTTTGAGACCTGGATCTGGTTGGTGACTTGCTTTCTCACTTTCTCTCTCTCTCTCTCTCTCTCTCTCTCTCTCTCTCTCTCTCTCTCTCTCTCTCACTTTGGCCCTCTTTGGTCAAATTTAAATAAATAAATAAATAAATAAATAAATAAATAAATAAATAAATAAAGTTAAATAAAATATTTCTTAAGAAAAAATAAAGTCCTGGACTCTATTTATCCCCATATACTCGTTAGTTTTGTAACAATACACGGGGGAAAATCCCTCTGTAAAAACAGGCTGAGAGGTTCTTGCATCTTGAGGGAATTTTAAGAGAACCCAGCCACACTGAATCCAGTAGGAACAGTTGAGCAAGTCCCTACACTCACTCAGCATTAGTCCTTCCCACAGCAGGGTTCCACATGATTAAGAGAAAGTGTCAGCTCTGAGTTCTCTCTGAAGAAGGAAGGAAAGAAGTGGACCATTGTCTAACCCTCTGAATCAGTAATCAAAATCTCCTAACAGAAAGAAGTCCAAGACAGATGTATTCACTCTGAATTCTACCAATGATTTAAATAATAACACCATTTTTTCTCCATCTCTTCCAAAGAGTTTAAGGTAATGCAATGCTTGTAAATTTAGTTCATGAAGTCGTCATTACTCTGACACCAAAGCCATGAAAGAAAACTGCCGTTCAATATCCTTGATGAGCATAGATGCAAAAATCCTCAGTGAAATACCAGCAATGAATTTAACCGTGAATTAGAAGGTTTAAAATGATTAAATGATTAAAGTGTTCACATTACCCAAAGCAATTTATACTTTTTTTTTTCAATCCCTACAAAATTGAATGTTTTTGTGGCTTTGGTTATATACCTCCACCTAACTAGCCATGGAATTTTCTACAGTTACAGAAAGGCAATCCTAAAGTTCATATCCAATAGCCAAGAACTCCAAATAGTCAAATTGATGTTGAAAAGAACAAAGCTAGAAGTATTGTACTTCCTGACTTCAAAATATTTTACAAACTTAAAAATTCAAATGCAAAAAATGAAATTGAAGCCTTCTCTTACACCACACACCCACAAAATCAACTTGAAATAGATTAAAGACCTGAAATGATAGAACTTCAAGCATAAAACATAGGGGAAAAGCTTCATGACGTTGGTCTTACCGAAGATTATTTTTGGTATGACACATAACGTAGAGACAACAAAAGTAAAAGTAAGGTGGGACTACATCAAACTCAAAAGAATTAAAATAAAAATTAAAAGGCAACCCATAGGATATACAATAACATTTACAAAACACATATGTGATAAAGAGTTAACATCCAAAATAAATAACTCCTTAATGCAATAGCAGAAAAACATATGACCCAGTTAAAAATGGGCAAAAACTTGAATCAACTTTTTCCTATAAAATAATAGGTCCAGCAGGTAGATGAGAAGCTGTTCAGAATCACTCCTTATCAAAGAAATAGAAATCAAGACTACAATGAGATTTCACCTTATTCCTGTTACAACGGCTATTAAAGAAAGGTACCGAGTGTTCGTGAGGATGTGGTGATACAGGAACCCTTGTATACTGTTTAGAAATGCAAATTGGTGTAGCCAGTACAAAAAAATCAGTAGGGAAGTTTCTCAAAAAATTAAAAATAGAAACTATTGATATCACAAGCCCACTTCTTGGTACCTTTCCAATGAATTGAAATCAGAAACTTGAGATATTTGCACTCCCATTTTCACTGCAGCTTATTCACATTATGAAAAATAGGGGGGCAAACTAAATCCTCCTCCATAAATAAATGGATGAAGAAAATGTGTATTATTGTGTGTGCGTAGAATTATTCTACCATACAAAACAACAAGAAAGAACAACTTGGCACTATGTTAAGTGAAATGTACCTATCACAGAAGGACGGATACTGCAGGATTCCACTTCTATAAGGTATACACGGTCAAACACAGAGAAGTAGAGTGTTGAATGGTGTTTGCCAGGGGATGGGAAAAGGGAAATGGGGCGATGGCCTTTACACATCATTCAGGCAAGATGGTTAAGTTCTGGGGATCTGCTGTACAAAACTGTGCCTATTCTTAAGAAGGTTGATCTCTTGTGATCTTATTACCGCAATAAAGAAAAAATACTTGGCCAACAGGTGAGATGTTGTTAAGGTGTTGGATCCCCGTCTGGTCGACCATGATTCAAGTCCCAGACCTGGTGACTTGTAAAACAAGCTAGGCATGTGTGCTTGCATGCACAAATTCATAAGAGAAGAAATAGAGGAGAACGGATTGTGATATGGCCATCCCCCTGGGGGATGACTTCTCATTTTTCCTCTGTATTTCTCTTTCCAGCAAGTGTATGCATCCTATGGCAAAATGTTTTAGAAAGAAGAGTATATGATTAAAATATAATGATCTCAAATAATAGGTATTTGGGGAAATATAAAAGATATAATTTTATATTTTAAGAAAAGGATAAAAATGTACAGTAAAAGAATGTTGAACAGTATAAAATCGTAAATAACCAAAACAGTATTGATTTTTTTCTGAATAGTAAAATATCAGCATTTTCTATTTCAAATATGTTTTACAGTAAATGTGAAAAGTTATTACTTTAATAATCATATTCAAACCTTTAGAAGCCAAACTAGATGACACTGACTAATAAGCTGTTTTGTTTTATATTGCTTCTAGGGTCCAGCAGGTGGTGTGGTGGTTATGGTGCTGGACTCCCACATTGCCAGCTGTGGTTCAAGTCCCAGACCTAGCAACTCGCTTTCTCACTTTCCCTCTCTCCCTCTTTCTTTTTCATTTTCTCTCTGGTCAAATTAAAAAAAAATAATAATAATAGTAAATAAAATTAAATAATTATTTAAAAAATACTGCTTCTAAATTTGTGTGAAATTTAGAGTAAATATGGGATTTGTTTTGTCTAACATTAAATGCTATTTATTCTCCTTAATATCTTGGTGCTTTTTGTTGTTGAATATCTGTAAGTAAAAATTACTTAATAAATGTTTATTTACAATGAGCCAAAGATTTATATAGTCACAAACATAATGACTTTAAGACACATCTTTTGCCTTTGATTTTCTTGTTTATGTCTATACCAAGCTTTGTATTTAGTAAACACAGATGGGAAAAAAATAAAATTTAATCATAGGGAAAAGCAAAAAAAAAAAAAATCCTCCTTTTGGAGGCATAGCCATTTGCTTTAGTGGATGAACACAATTTTACAAAGTCCTTTTTGTTTTTGGGAAAGATTTTATTTATTTTAGAAGAAATAATTAAGTCATTTAAAATTTGAAGAGGTTTGTTGTCTCAGTTCAGTAGTGAACAATTTAACGAGTTCTTTGGTGGTGTAATTCGACACATCAAAAATTACATGTTGCTTCAAGTGACAAAAGAGCTCCTGCCACTATTCCATGAAGTGCAAATTTTCTCCCCTGCAAATGGATCAAATCTGGATATTTTCGGATAAGAGAGTTCTATCTTCATGAGTCACTGTGTTCAGAATTGCTCACACCCAAACTACTTAATAATTAATTAGAATAATTTTGAATATCCCTTTGTGATAGAATAACCTTCCAGAAACATACAACAAAAATAAATATCAGTTAAAATATTATTCCCAGAACTGTCCTTTTGAAAATCTGATTTAATGGGATCAGTAGGTGGTATAGTGGTTAAGGCGTTGGACTCTCATGCGGTCTACCTCTGTTCAAGTCCCAGACCTGGCTCATGCTGAGCACATATACCTGTGTTCCAAAAATTCCAGGGGAGAATAGAGGAGAAGGGGTTGGTGTGGCCAATCACCTAATCACCCCCTCTCCCCCTTAGGTGATTTCTTGCGCTTCCTGTCTCTCTGGTTGTCTGCCCAGTGCATATGCTGAAAAAAAAAAAAATGTGGTCTACCTCTGTTCAAGTCCCAGACCTGGCTCATGCTGAGCACATATACCTGTGTTCCAAAAATTCCAGGGGAGAATAGAGGAGAAGGGGTTGGTGTGGCCAATCACCTAATCACCCCCTCTCCCCCTTAGGTGATTTCTTGCGCTTCCTGTCTCTCTGGTTGTCTGCCCAGTGCATATGCTGAAAAAAAAAAAAAGAATAACCTCTCAAAAAAAAAAAAAAAAAAAAAACAAAAAAAAAAAAACGAAAGAAAGAAAGGAAATTTGATTAAGTTAACCCTGAGTCCTGGAAATCTATTTCCACACAGAGTTATAATTTCCATGTGATTCTAATGCTACACTGAAAATACTCTGCTGGAGCATGTTTAAAACTCAGAACCAGCTTTCTGGTAATCGCTCTTCCACTAAACGTAACTATAACTTCTCAAGGGTGTTCGGCTACTTTTACTCAAATCTGTGTGTACTACATTCAATTTTTGACAGTAAGTATATCTTATAATACCTAGAAATACAATCATATCGTGCCATTTGTTTTTTCTCATATACGTGCATTGTGTACAATTCATAGTTATCTATGCTATTCGTCTTTATTCTTTCTCTAGAAACAGCCCTAAAAACTGAGGATAAAGTTAAGCAACACACATTAGACGTGTGAATCCTTCTCTGATCCTAAAGCGTTTTTCATCTCTCTCTCGGATTACAAGTATAACACCAAATATAATAGGGCTTTTTCTTTCTTTCTTTCTTCCTCTTTTTTAAAATAGTTCTCTCTACTGAGCACTTTCTGTGTGTGACTAGGGAAGCATGTAAAGGTTACTGGAGGAAATGCATGCAAAACATCACACAGGAGGTGATGGAGCTGGGGTTCGAGGCCGGCTAAAACCTAGAGCTCCAGATATACTGAGAATTTCTCTCTTTGTGTGTGCTCTGAAACAGAGGGCACTGCAGATCCCATAGAAAAATGACTTTAAAAAATGTCTTGGTTGAAGGAATTAAGGAACACAATTTTAATAATAAAGTTTTAGTTTTAATAAAATCTATAAGAAAATACTCATATGAGGTACACATGTAATATACCTGTCAACTCCACTGTATGTCTTCACATATAGTGAATGTGTAGCTCAACTACAAGAAAAAAACAAAGTAACTCCTTAAGAAGGTGACAAAATAGACTGGTCCTTAAAGATAAGGTTGTTTTCCTTCTCTAACTGATCCTGCTTTATTGTTTAACTTGGAACACATCTAATCCTAGCTTTGCTGAGTTCTCGTAGTAACTGGGTCTTGAGAGCCCAGCAAGAGAGCAGATGTGTCAAAGAAAATGAAGGACAGCACCATGCAGGCCTCGAGGATGACAGGATCGTGGCCGGGAATAGCAACTTTAGTGCCAGCAGGTCTCCACGTGACCAAGAAATGACTGACTGCTGTGCAGAAGAGCACATAGCCCCCTCCCCCACCCATTTCCCTTCCCTACTTTCTTCTTCAAAGTTCCCTGGCCTGGTCTGTAACTTTGACTTGGGAGATGGTCTTTGCTGTTGTTTTATTGCTACTGAGTATGCCTGCTAAACAGAGAGGGGGAGGGAGAAAGCAGCCTGCAATGGGGCATGATTGTGTCACAATCTCATTTCCTTTTCTCCATTCTGTTGGGATTTGGGGTCCAGGCACACACACACACAAACACACACACGCACGCACACACACACACACACACACACACACCCCTGGAGTATTTTTCAAGCTATCAGGTTATATTTACTAGGCTGTGGGGCCAGCCCAGGAGATGGTCTTTGAACACTTGTTCTCCATCTTCCCAGGTCACTAGCTTCTTGAATAAAGCTTCTTTTCCTTTCAACAACTTATCTATAAAAAATTAGCATTTGAGTGACAGGTAGACAAACGGGTCTGATTAAGGGCCAAACCCGTAAGGAACGTCTTACCTTCTTTCTCTAACTTTCTCCAGCAAATGCATGTGCCCTATAGTAAAATAAATAAATAAATAAATATTTTTTTAAAAAGCAAATAAATAGCAAAATCTTTGCCTAACATAATGAGGTTGAGAAGAAAGAATAGCGATTCAGCAATCTGTTCACTAACACCAGTGGAATTCCTATTGCATGCTCTGTTGTTTTTACGTTCTATCTACTTTAACCATGAGGGCTGGTTATGACACAACTATTTTACAAATAGAGCAATTAAGGTAGAGAAAGGCTATGCAACCCTGTGTCACTAAATTTTTAAATTGTGCACCAATTAATGGTTTTGTATGCTTCACTAAAGTACATCCTGATAAATCTCACAAGATTGCAATGTAATTCATTATTCAAAATAATGAACTATTTTGGACAAATAATATGTCTTCTTGGATGAGGGCAAAATATCACTTTATATCGCTTTTTTATCTTAATGTGTTCATGTGGATATTTTTTCTTTTGCTACATAGATGTAAGATGTATCTCTCTAACTAAATGTTAATTGATGCCTGATTAGTAAAATACAAAAATCGTACTTGGCTCACTTAGCTAATAATCATTATTGAGTCCAGGTGCAGGTGCCAGAGGTAAGCCAGTGGCCTTCATAAATATTATTATACATGATTCATATACAATGAATGTTTCAGAAAATATCGTAAAAACCTTTAAGGCAAAAAGTAAATGTTTTAAAATTTCAGTTGGCTCTTTCAAAATGAAAAAAAAAAAGAAAAACTTTTTAAGTTCGTTGATCTCCTTGGTCATCTTAGATGTCTTGGAACAAATATATGGTTTCCAGGAACCTCCCGAAGTCTTCCCCACTCAAGTCTGCAAAATATAGAGAGTGAAATAGTGTCTTCACACCTGGACTTAAATCACAGTAGCTTAGAGCAATTGAATGACTCCTCTTTGAAATTTTATAGTGTCATCCACCCGGCCAAGGATTCGTCAAAGCAATTTCGAAACATATTGGTTTAGTATCAACAAGGTCTGGAAATTTAAGCTGTCATCTTGATGAGCGAACAGAAACTTTATTCACTGCATCTGCTATTTACATCGGCACATTCACATGTACGCATTGCTGTTGCTAGGAAACTCAGACCTGGATTCTGCCACCAGCCAGGAGAGAAGCATAAATAAGTGCCATCGGATCACCCCAGTCATCACAGCACACTGTCTTCTCCGTTGTTCTTCTTACTGCAGCTGAGTTAAACTTAAGATCTGAGTCTGTTTAAATGAGCCCAGGCTAGCGAGCATCTGCAAATATCTTAAACTAAAATTAAACGCATCACAGCTAGACATTGAGAATTCTTCCATTTATCATTGATTTGTTGGTGTGCGTTCTTACTCTTGCTTATATCTAAGAAAGTTTGTGGCCCAGCTCTGCTGTGCAGCACTGGAACCATATTGGAAAACCAGGGGTTTCAATGCCAGGTCCACCAGAACACGCTGGGAGCATCCATGGGTGTGGGGAAGATTGTTGGAGCAGGACTCTACTGGGGGTGTGTGTGTCCCTGTCTCTTGTTCCCTCTCTCTCTCTCTCTCTCATTTAATAAATAAACTTCAAAAAAGTAGATAGTATAGTCACTCTCTTTTACTATATATATATCCATCACTACCCATTGCCTATTTTCTTAACCATGCAGCTCAGAAGTTACCAATTTTTTACTCATTCAGCACCTGAGAACTCTTTAAGAAGTTTGTGGAAAATGCATTTAATAGAAAATGTGCTTGGATTTATGTTTTTCTTTCTTCTTTTTTTTTCCGCATCAAAATAAACTCATACTTTAATTCTATTTTTCTACATATTTTTGAAAGCTTTTGTATTTTCAGAGTACTGTAATTGATCTGAAATATCCTCAGGAGCTCAGCCAATAGAAAAATGGATTAGACGGGCTTCTGCACACAAGAACTCTGCGTCTAGGAAGCACAACCATCACATAAACAATGAAGAGCAAACTTCACAGAGAGGTGACAGTAATTTAACTTTGACTAGAGGCTGATTCCTATGGATATCAAAAAGACTGCCTAGCTTAGATAGTACCCGATTTTAGACTTAGAGATGGCAAAATTAGCACATATGGAGTTAGTTGTAAGGAGGGCAGTCCAGAAGGAAGAAATATTACCAAAAGTATTTGTTATAATGTTAAGTGTAAATGAAAATGTAAATGCAATAAACTTTCACTAGGCACCATGGTTTGGGTCCCTATGGTGAAGAGGGCCTGATAGTTACAAAAAGGCCCCTTTCCAAAGGGCCTCCTTTGGAAGGTAAATTTTTGTGATAACTTCACTGGGTCCTAATACATAGATGGGAGGTCTCAAAATTTACTAAAACTTGTGCATGTTTGTTTCCAAGCCCATACTTACTGGTTTGTTTAAATTGAGCCTAATAACAATGTGTTAGAGTGTTTTCTAAAATATGTTCCGTGAATGAGACTGTGAATTAAAACGAATAATGTATTTTTCCTTGAAGTTTTTAAAGGTGGTCCAGCAGGTGGTGTGGTGGTTAAGGAGTCTAGATCTCACATGACTGACTGCATAGTTTGAGTCCTGGATCTGGTGACTTGAAAAACATACAGGGTGGGGAGCGGCGGAAGCCGCGG
>NW_006159681.1:826907-827303 GCF_000334495.1 Tupaia belangeri chinensis | reverse complement strand
GGGGGGTGGAGGTAGCAGATGACGTAATGGTTAAAGGGTTGGGCTCCTATGTGGCCAACTACAGACTGAGTGGTGGATACACAGCTTGAAGCTCATGCTAGATAAGTATGTGTGCATGCTCCAAATCCCAAGAGGAGAAAGGAGAAGAAGGGATTTCTGCATGGTCATCTCTCCTGGGAGGTGAAAAAAAAAGAAAAACATACCAGGCATGTGTGCATGCCTCAAATCCTAAGAGGAGAATGGAGGAGAAGGGATTACTGTAGGTTCACTGTCTCTAAAAATTTCTTTCTCACATTCCTTCTCTCTCATTCTCCAATGAGTGCACATGACTTCTAGCAAATTTAACAACAACAAAAAAATTTGAAGGCACATATACAAATATACCAACTATCTATT
>NW_006159681.1:803538-826371 GCF_000334495.1 Tupaia belangeri chinensis | reverse complement strand
AGAAAGTATGTACTCTATATATGATATAAATCCTTTTTTTTTTTTTTTGAGAGGTTTTTGCTATAAGGGCATGTGTGCTCACCAGAAAGAGAGAGACAGAGAGACAGAAAGTGAGAAATCATCCCCCGGGGGTATGGCCACGCTGTAATCCCTTCTCCTCCATTTTCCTCTTGGGATTTTGGGCACATATGCACACACACCTGGCGTGAATTAAACCAACTGGTCCAAGCCTCAAACCTCAGTCAACTACATGGGAGTCCAGCGACATAGCCATTACACCAACTGCTATTCCCCATGATATTAATCTTTAATGTGAAAGTTTACTAAATATTTCTACAAACAATATTTGGTCTATACATTCTTGCATAAATCATCTCAATATCATGTTGATGAATTCACCTTTGATCACTGGCAGAGGTGACAATTCTTAAAAATTGCCATTGATTTTATTGCAAAACATTTTATTTATTTATTTATTTATGTATTTATGTATTTATGTATTTATTTATTTATTTATGCTATAGGGCATGTGCTCTCACTGGAGAGAAAGACAGAGACAGTGAGAAGGAAAGTGAGAAATCAGCCCCTGGGGGAGATAGCCATGCCACGGTCTCTTCTCCTCCATTTTCCTCCTGGAATCTTGGGCATGCATGCACATGCCTGCTGCATGATTTTCAAGACACTTCGGTCCAGGACTTGAACTGTTGTCAGCCATGTGGGAGTCCAGTTATGTAACCATTACATTAACTGCTGACCACCAAAATACTGATATTTAAAAAAAAAATAGTTGAATTACTTGAATTCCTATACCACTGAGGTACCAGGATATAAACTTCGGAGTAAATTTATAAGCTATCAGCTGACCCCAAATTGGGACTCTCATAGGGAATTCCTTTTAAAGTACAGATATATCCATGGGGCAAAATGGGCTTTTCCTGAGATAAACATGTAAGACCCTTGGTGTCCAAGCAGCATTTTCATGAATCAAAAATACTAGTTAAACACCTTACGCAACCCTCCCATGCCCTAATGCTGAAATCTGGAGAAGTCCCTGAGAGACTGGATATAACTTGGAGGGAACCCTGCAAAAAGCAGGCAGGTTCTGGGGATGTTTGGTAGACTGTGGAGGGGCCCTGAGGAAGTACTTCAATATCATCATGAGGGTAATGTGTGGCACCAAGGTGGCAAAAAAGGAAGATGTTTTTGCAAAACATTGGATCAGAATTTGGCTAGAAACCCAAATCATATGTTTAGACTCAAAATACAAGTTTAGTAGTGCTAGGCAAAGAATCAAAATTAAGTTATAAACCAACACAACAGAGACTAGAGACAGACTAGGGGGAATAAGTAAGGAAAAATGTAGGGAATAGACTCCATAACTCTTTAGCTACTAGTCAAAGAATAATTTATATTGCTAAATGGGTGAGGGAGATTTAACATTTATGGAAATCCATTGGGTGAGCTAGTCATAAATAAAATATTAATCAGGAGTCAAATGTGTTGCTAGCTGTTTTATCTTAATTTTCTTCAGAGCACCTTCTTCCACTCTCTTCCCTCTACCACCTTAACCCTTAATCTAAGATGACCTAGGCTTTCTCTCTCTTTCTCTTCAGAACTACTTCCATTCCTTTTGAGACTTTTACTTTGTTGAAAGAACAATCATGGCTAATGATCACAGCTGAAATAGCCTTAAAAAGTTAATTCTCTGAGTGAATAGGCTCATTTTTTAAAAAGGCACTTACTAGAGACCAACTGGATTGGATGGCTGGATATTGTAAGGTTTTATTTTGCTTTGTTTTTATACTCTGTGACTTATAGAGAGCTATTAAGATTTAAAGGACATTCTTCAGTAATTTAATATCACTCCAAGTAAACGTGTTCATAGAGCTCGCCCTGACGTAAGACTCTATAACCCCCACTGTCCCATCATATGAGAACACTACTTCCATCATTAGAGGTTGTTATGCAGAGAACCTCCAGTAACATTAGCAGAGACACTTGGGCAAAGGTTTATATTTTATGGATTGAAAATCTGTCAGGGTTTTATTACAAGGTAAATCATGTAGCCTACCAATGCCTATTTATTTGAGGGTTTTTACCCCACCAGTAAGAAGAAGTAAGGAGGAATAAGGGAT
Source organism: Tupaia belangeri chinensis (assembly GCF_000334495.1). Lineage (NCBI taxonomy): Eukaryota > Metazoa > Chordata > Mammalia > Scandentia > Tupaiidae > Tupaia > Tupaia belangeri. The sequence goes on along the minus strand of NW_006159681.1, from coordinate 824,236 downwards.
TTTTAATCTCTATTTTTTTCTATTGTTATCAGTAAAAGCGGTTTGGTTGGTAGAATGAGAAAAAGTTGGGGAATCTTTGTTCTCGTCTGGACGATTTTGACCCTTTGCTGAAGAATAAATGAGAAGGTACCAGAATTTAGCCACAGCTTTCTATTTTCTTTTCCTCCAGTGTTTTTTTTTCTTTTTCTCTCTCAAATTTTCTATCTGCTTCTCCCTCTCTCTCTCCCTTCTTTTCTTTTCTTTCCCTTCATTCTTTGCTTCCACTGAAAGAAATCTGCCTTTCTTCTTTTTCTTTAGTTTTTCTTTTTTCTTCCCTTTTGGATCTTTATTGCATTTCCTGTATATCAGATATATATGACTACACAACTTTAGGAAACTAAAAATAAGAAGAAAGCAATCAACCTGGCATAGGGTGTTTTTTCTTTTCTTACCACAGGCATTATGTATTTAATTAACTTATATTCTTGCAATGCAGACAGCATCTTATGCAATTTAAGTACAGTTTAATCTCCTCTAACTGATTTCAGAATACTAGCCTTGTTAAGATAGCAATGTTACCTTGATAGTTGAAAATGTGCGTGTATTGAATAATTACATATATATAATTACATATATTGTGTCATATGCCAGAGATACAGTAAGGAAGTTATCCTTATTTATTCTTGCTGCAGCCTACATTTTGTTCTGAGAGGTTTCCAGGGCCTTTGTCTGGTTAACTTATACTTTACTTAATAATGAGAATTTCTTAAAATTGTAGAGATGAAATGCTAACATCTACTGTTGCTTTATTTTTCAATAGATATAATATTAGGTCATTGAAAAAGTCATGATGTATTTTTCTATGCAAAAAATATATCATGACTTTTCTGACAACCCAGTAAAACCTGGAAACGATGGGTCATATCCAGTGTTGTGTGGACACATGGTGAAATAAGCATGTCTGGAATGCTGGTCAGAGGTCCTGAGAGAACGATTCTCATCCTGAAGTGCTCTCTTTCTTCTAGCCTGGCATTGCTGGAAGAAATTCATGTACAGAAGACTGAATACATGTATTATGTATGTATATTGTGTCTGTATTTCAGTGGAACTATAGCAAAGCAGTTATTTTCTTTATATAAACAAATTTTTTAGGATAGTAACTAGTAATATCTGATGATGACAACATGTGTTCCAGAAGGTGCTTTAGAGCAAAAAAAAAATCTCTTAAAGAAAATTACCTTTTTAAAATGTCAGTGTGATTATTCTCTCCCTCTTTAAATATGAATAAATGCACTCGAAACTGAATATGTATATTATTTCTAAATAATTTTCCATTTCTTATTTTCCCAGTGATTCTACCCGGTGATTCAACTTCACAGATACCTTTCACACAGTCCTGCTCTTCTTCCCACCAGCCAGTGCTACTTGACTCCGAATTTCTACCTGAGTAATGCGACTCACTTGAACCCCCTTTTGTATAATATTCCACAGTGATCTCACTAGTTCAAGCTTTCAGTCTTTTTTCATTATTTCTCTTCTGAAAAATCTTTTTTATTTCACAGCTATGTGTGTACAAATTCAGACAAGCTTTCATGATTGGACTTAAAAGCCCACTTTAGAATATTTCTATTCAATCTTAAGAGAAAGAATAAGGAATTTCTACACAAGATGGAATAAATGACATAAACTGGTGTGAATAGGGTTAAAAGAATCAAATCAAGATGAATAAGGAGGAAGTACATATGATCCTGAGGGAATCTAAAGGAAAATAAGGAGAAATATATGCATGAGTGGCCGTATGAAACAGATAACTATATTGCTAGAGATCAAAACAAAAAAATCTATTAATAAATCCTTTGTATCTGAATCCTATATCAAAAGAAAACTTAGGAGGATCTTAAGGGGAAATAACATGGGAACATTTCACTAGCACAGTAAAGAAAAGCAATTTCATGGTGATGGAAGTAAAATATAAAGTAGACTCAGCCAATGGAGAAGAGCAATCCGCCTTGTAACAGACACCTTGTGATGAAGAAAAATCCCTGACTCACCCAGTCAGGTAACATCAACACACTATTACGCAATTTTTTTTTCATAGAAAGTTTTGCTTTTGTTTTGTTTTCTTTATCTTTCTTTCTTTTTTTATTTTTATTTATTTATTTATTTTTGCTATAGGGCACATATGCCTGACAGAGAGACAGAAAGTGAGAAATCACAAATTAGCCTGCAGGGGGATTGTCAGCCACAATCCCCTTTTCCTCCCTTTTCTCAGGACTTTGGGCATGCATGCACATTTGTCCAATGTAAGTTTTAAGCCACTGGGTCCAGGGCTTGAACTGTGGTCGACTACATGGGAGTCCAGTGATGTAACCATTACACCATCTGCTGGTCCCCATCACACACTATTTTTAAATGGCATGATTAGCAGTGTTAGGCAGGAAACTTAGTAATTAAGGAACCTGACCATGTTTATCTGTGTTGAATTATTCTGGAGCTTCCACTGAAAAGAAGAGGAATCTCAAAATTGGCATTAAGTATGCAGTTTTAGAAATGGATTATAATCGTCAAGGCTCACATCATTTTCTTCTAGAATACATGGCAGGGCTGCGTTTCTTATGTTCCACAGCTACTTGATGTCACCCATAGAATGGAGCAAGGCTGACTCTCTCCACCTCTCCATCTGCTGACAAACCTCCACACACATGCTCTCCTAAGCCTTTGCCCTCACTGCTAGCTGGGTATTGACAACTAGAGCAGCTTCCGAAACACTGTGCAGAACAAGGCTGAGGCCCTGTCAGCTTACACCAGTCAGTGCCTGGAGGAGGCCTGAACTTCCTTGAACTGCTTCAGACAATTTTATCTGAGCCAAAATTAAATATCTAGTGAGTTAAACCCTTATTCAGTTAGAGTTTTAATTGCTAAACCAGCTAGCACTGTGGTAAATAACATGGATGGGGTCTGTTAAAAGAAGTATACCTATAAACTGATGTAGATGATACATAGAAGGGTTCATATGATTTTCTGCTTAATGACTTTAAGTGATTTTTAAATACTTTATTTTGGGTAGTTAAAAAGTGTATTTTGTAAGGCAAGGTCTAAGAATGTATTTTCACTAGGCAACCATTAATATGGGTAGAAAGGGCTTTGAGTAATTTTCTAGAAAGTAAAAATTATTTTATAGGAGTTACTACAAAGATAATATAGAAGAAAAATAGAGAAAGCAGCGATAATTAATTTATAAGAGAAACAATGAGTTATACTTTTAGTACAGCTTTCATACTCAGAAACTTATACATCAAAGAAGAGGGCATAATTAATACATTGCTGTGGTTTTTGTTTGGGGAGGTAAATAAAATATCACAGGCATTGCAATGGTTGCATTATAATATAATGGTGTTTGGAAGATTTAAATCAAGGATTGGGTCTCCCTGAAAATAACGTTATTTAGTGTTACGCCTGTGTGTTGGTGTTGCTATGGGCTTGGAAAAACCATCAATAATATACATTTCTGAATGAAGACACTGTTTTAATACAGATACCTAGCAACTGAATTAAAAAGCCCATGAAACTCAGTACTTAGCATCATAAAATCTTATTTCACAAATGCCAATTCAGGTCTGAAGCTTGTGAAACTGGCTAATGACTTGAGAAACAAATTGCCAGATCAGGAAGAAGAAAACTGAGGTCACAGCAAGACCAGTTTGCTCAGAAGCCTGAGGAGCCTGGGAAGGAGTGCTAGCAGTCACATCTTGTTACCATCATTCTAGTAAACAGATCTAATAAACTCCACTTACCAGAAAGACAACAGAGAGTATTTACATATAAAATGTTGTTAACAGGATATATCAGGTCAATTTAGGTTATTCACTATAAATAAACCTGGAATTTATGGCTTTCTGGTCACAGCTGGCTGGGAAATATGGTGTAAGTCACGTAAGCTGTGTTATTATTGCAATAACACGAAGGTATTTCTTAACATCGCAGTAATAATTGAGTACACATTGCTTGAGAAAGACGTCACTGACTGAATCTAAACCGCAATGGATTTTTTAGTCAGAGATAAAGAATTACATCAGAAAACCATTTCCAAAGGTCTTGGTTGTCTCATAGAGAAGAGTGCTTTATGCCTTAAAATTGCTTATATCCTTTGACTCACCAGCAAAATAAATGAAAAACCTGTTACTCATTTATGATTCCTCTGGATTTGCTTTAATGATTCCAAATCTTGTGCTATCACAATTATATATTGTGAGTGTGTAGTAGGGAAAAAATGTCATATTAAAAAAAGTAGATCAAAAATTGGAACCACTGTTTGCAAGGGTAGTCAGAAAATTACTAGAAAATATATCATCTCTATACATGAATTCCTGTCTCTTAGTACCCTTATAATGTTCAGTTTTTCATTTTCCATACATTATTAAATAGAATACACAAGATAGTAAACTCTTGATTATAAAAAGGCTTTGTGTTAGATAATTTTGCCCACATATAGGTTAACGTAAGTGTTGTAACCACATTTTAGTTGAGCCAGGCTAAGCTATAATGTTCAGTAGGTTAGGTATTTTAAATGAATTTTTGACAATATTTTCAACCTAACGATAGATTTATTTGGCATAGTCCCATTGTAAATTGAGGAGCATTTGTTCCATAATGCGTCTTCTAGTATTTATTTATTTTTATTGAAAGAGGTTGTATGCTCTCCCTAGAAAAAGAGAGAGAGAGATAGAGAGAGAGAGAAAGAGAGAGAGAGAGAGAGAGAGAGAGAGGAAACACTCCCTAACAGGGCATGGTCATACTGTCAACCCTTCTCCCCCAATTCTCCACTGGGATTCAGGGCACATGTGCACAAACACCTCATGTGTTTTTTTCAGCCAGTGGGGCCAGAACTTGAACCATGGTCATATCTGAGGGAATCAGCTCTCTTAACACCTAGGTTAATTCTAACATATCAGATTTTTATGATATTTTTATTTCCTTCAATATTTTAGGAAAAGAGTTCTCAAACTGAGCATAGTATAAAATTGTGACTGCTTACTAACCTTTTGCAAAAAGAACATAAAATATAATTAGATAATAGAAAAATATACATAAACATACACATATACATTTATACATACACATAATATTACAGTGTATAGTTGTATTACATTGTTATGTAATTATTTTATATGATACATGTTGTGAATTCTCTAATTATAATTTTTAAAATGCATTTTCTAAGGCATTTCCACATGGGAAGGTTGCCATTCAAGTAGAGCGTCCGGGCTGAGTATGCTGAGCACGCATGTCCATGGCCCTGGCTGACTGTAGGCTGCCTCATCAAGAAACTTTTGAAGGTGCTGTTTCTCTCTCTCACTGTCTCTGTCTCTCCTTCCCTTTCTCTCTTCCCCATAGAAGAAATAAATAAATAAACTTAAGTGCATTCTCATTTTGATTATAATGCAGTCATTAGGAAGATGTACAGTAGGAGTGCTCAATGTCAAAAGGAACGCACAGTTGTAGTGATTGTAATGGATGGGAAAGTGAGCCTTAGAAATTAAACCATTGTCAGCACTCACATTTTTTTTCCATTTGCATTTATTTTTCTGTGTCTGGGGTCTGAGATAAGTATAAATTAAGAAATCTGAAATGACACTAAGCTTGATGATTAACTGCTGGGATATAAAGTAATCATTATGCAAAAATCAACTGGGTCAAATGAAAGATATTTTCAACCTTCAAGGGTATTGTTTTGTTATCATAACCCTAGCAAGATGAAAATGTGCAATATAGAAAGGATTTTTACTGTATAATTAATGAAAACCTAGGATCCAATTGGAACAGTAAAATGACAGAACACTTACAAGTGAATTGAACTAGAAATAGAGGTCCTCTTCTGGCCCGTCAGAGAAGACTGAAGACAATATGCAGTCTATTCTAGGTGGGAAATTACATTTAGTACGTTGTGATGATGCTCAGGGAATGAATGTTAGGTGACAAAACAAAACAAAAAAACGGTAAAACTATTCGTACCATTTAAAAAAAAATAAAAAAAAATAAAAAGGGATATTTGATGACTGCAGTGAGCGGTATGGGCCCGGCTGGGTTCTACTTTATAGTATGCTCTTTTTACTCACTGGGGGTTAGGCCTAAAGTCAGACTTGAGTTCATGTATAGGTATGTGTCAGCTGCGATAACTATTGGATATATTTAGACTAATTAAGTTCACTGACAGATCATTTGGGGAGGGGGGAGGCACGGAGGGCAATCGTGGATGCCAGGGACAATGTGGGAGGAGGATGGGTCATAACAGAGGGAGGGGGATGGGGAATCTAGGATAGTAAAACAAAAGGCAAGGTATGCAGGACACAAGAATTGGGAAATCATTTGCTGAGAACATGTATGTTGACGTGCTTGATTGAGCCAATGCACAGTGTATTTTGGATGGGAAATTCATTTGTGTGTTGTGATGGGAAAAAAATTATAATAAAAAATAAACTATAAAAAAAAGAGAGAAGAGGATAGAGAAAGATAGCAAGTGATAGCAAGTGAACAATAGAGAGGATGTTAGTGAGAAACAGATATGGTTTATTATCTGTTGATGACGTGTATAGTATTCTCAACTGGACTGGTCTGGGAAGTATTTCATGATGGGTGAAGTCTTTTAACAAGCAAAATGAGAAATAGTGATTGACTTTTAAAAAAATTATGATAATAATACTAATTATTGGGAAATGCATGGAAAAGACTTTGAATGATAAAGAGGGGAGATTAATGTCTCTGTATTGACTGACATGCATGGCATTCCCTTTTGAAAAAGCAATGGAAGTCAATGTAAAGTTATATGTAATCCAAAGTAATATAAAGAAGATTATGATGATAATAAAAAAAAATAATAAAATAAAAAAATAAGAGAAGACTGAAGACAAAAGTGGAACTGTGTAGAGTAACAGTGCCACTAGTACATTTCCCTCTGCACATAGTTTACTTGCCTCTTTTATTGGTATAATTTTGTTTCTTCTTTTAAAGATTTCACCAAAAATATTGGGATGTCTAACTGAGTGTGTGGTTTCCTTCTTTATACTTACTACATTCCAAAGCTGAATGCCTGGGGCATCTAGAAAACAGGAGATGTTGGACGGAGCATTAATTTGGAGTCAAGATGCCATTCACTTCTTCTTTTTTAAAAAATCTTTGCTTTTATTATATTCACATGTATTTGTTGTATCTCTCCATAGCACACAATATAGGTTTTCAAAAACATGCATTATGATACCATCCAATCCAGAATATTACCATGAACATCTTTTCCTTTGGAGAACTCGATATTCGTATGTCTGTTAAGTACTTCCTCTCTAAGCCCTCCCACCCATCCCTGCTATCCACTCGCCTCCTCCATGATGTTATTCTTAAGTGAGTCTGTAGAATTCGAAGGAAGAGAGGGACCAGCAGATGGCATAATGGTTATGTCATTGGACTTCCATGTTGTTGACTACGGTTCAATTCTTGGACCCAGCAACTTTAAATTCATGCTGGGCACAAGTGCATGTGTGTCCAAAATCCTGAGAGGACAATGGAGAAGAGATTGTTGCATGGCCATCCCCTCTGGGGCAGGTGATTTCTTGCTTTCTTTATCTCTTTCTTTGTCTCTTTTGCAAGTGCTTATACCTTATAGCAAAAATCTCTTATAAAACAAAAAGAATTTGGTGAAAGAGAGCACTTTATTTTTTTAATTTTTTTTTTTTGAGAGGGTCTTTTGTTTTAGGACACTTGTGCTCACCAGAAAGACAGAGAGAGAGAGAGAGAGAGAGAGAGAGAGAGAGAGCAAGAAATCACCCCCCGGGGGGATGGCCACGCCGCAATCCCTTTTCATCCATTCTCTTCTCTTCTCAGGATCTTGGGCATGCAGGCACATGTGCCCGGTGTGAGTTTAAGCCATGGGGTTTGGGACTTGAACTGCTGTCGACTACATGGGAATCCAGCAACATAGCCATTACACCAACTGCTGGTCTTGAGAGCACCTCTTAAGGACCATTTTATAAAAATATAAATACAGAAAAGGAAGCACTTACCTAGTCTCCCCGTTTGTACCCTAAGTAGTTCTCAGATATATAGCTTGATTCCCCAGGATTAGAAACAAATTTTCTTGTTCTTGTTCTTGTTTTTGTTCTTTTGTTCTTTCTTTCTTCCTTTCTTTCTCTCTCTCTATATATACATATATATATATGTATGTATATATGTGTGTGTATATACATATGTATACATATATACATGTGTGTGTGTGTATATATACATATGTATACATATGTATATACACAGAGAGAGAGAGAGAAAGAGAGAGATTTTTTGCTATAGAGCACTGTGGTCACCAGTGAGACAGAAAGTGAGAAATCATCCCTCAAGGGGGATGGTCACACAGCAATCCCTTCTCCTCCATTCTCTTCTCAGGATTTTGAGCATATATGCATACATGGCTGGCATGATTTTTAAGATACTGGGTCTGGATCTCAAACCATGGTTGACTATGTACGAGTCCAGTGACGTAACCATTTTACCATCTGCTGGTCCCAAGAACTGAATTTCTAATACACTGGTAGTGTTAAGTCAGTCCTGACTAGGGTCTCATAGGCAAGTATAAATTAAGGTACTATGACTTTTCTTAACTTATTACTGGCTTATAAAACCCAAGTTCCTTGACAATACAATAACGTGCTTTGTCAGAATTTGTTTTGTTTACTAGAAGTTACCACGAGTAAAGCCCAGTGGAGGTATCCAGGAAGCAGTTGTGTACACAGTGCTGGAAGGAGTCAGCACCTAGGCTGGAGAAGTTCTGGACATGCCACATGGATAAGAAGCAGCCCGTAGACCCGGCTCATTTGCCTGCCATGCTATAAAATAATTGAATTTGAACATCTTCCAATGAGGCATGTGCTCTTTGGTTGGACATTAATTTCCTCCCTTTCTTGTCTTACCTTTCTGGTTTGCACCACTAACTGACTCCTGAAGGCATTGGAGTTTGTGACTTCTGGTGTAGTTCAGACTCCCAAGTGATATATATAATGTCCAATTAGAAAAGAAAAAAGTGTTTTGTAATCTTTGTCTGTATCCTCTCTAATGTCATCTCTTCGGCTGTTTCTTCAAACATTTATTTTTCCAACAAAATTAATGCTTACTGTTCCCTCCCTATTTTCATGTAGCCCCCTTTACTGAAATGTCTGTCCTTACATTCAAATTCCTTACATTCAATTCTATACAATTAATTCAGTTAACTTCACTCTTTTTTTTTCCCCCTTAACATAGGGTTTCACATGTCATGATCCTCTGGACTCAGGCGCCCAGCTGGGACTGCAGGTGCACAGCCCAGGCCTCTCGTGTGGTCCCAGCCTTCAGAGCATCCCTTCCCAGCAGTCTGCACCATAGCAGCTAGCCGTCTCCACCTTATAACACTCACTTCAGATACTACCTTCTCGAAAATGCTATTGTGGCCCCCAAGTGAGGTGTTCTTTTTCTGTGCCTACATAATCCCACATTTTAAAACAATCTGTATTAGAAGTAGAACACATGTACTGATAAAGCCAAAACTATGAAGTGTATAGCTTCAACCAGGTGACCAGCAGTCAGGATGGGAACTAGGACATTATCAGCGCTGTTAGATCTACCCTCTTGGCCCCTTCCAGTTGTAACTCCACTCAGAGGAAATTACTTTCCTCACTTCTAGCACCTTATGGAAGCTCCGTTCATATTTGAATACTAGAGATGTGTAAAAATGTGTATTTTGAGCAAATGGTCCTTTTAACTGAAGATCATATTTTTGTATAGTTACTTACATGATGAATATGCAATAGATGAATTAACAAATCCAATTTTTTCTTCCCAAAGACAGACATATATTCTATTTGAATATATGGAAGTAGTTTATTTAGTACATTGAATAATATTTTAATATGTAATAGTAGAAAGGCTCATAGTCATGCATAGTTCTTCTAAAATTGGCTTTTTATGTTCTTTATGCTGTGTTCTTTATGCTTCTAAAAGGATTTCACATAGTCGATCCATCACTTTCAGGTCTCTTAATGCAGCATTACCATGAAATGTACTATTCTTCAGAGGAATAAAAAGTATATAATAGAGACAAAGAAAGTATTGGAAAGCTCTAAAAGTGTTGATTTAAATGGTTTTCGAAAAATCATGCAGGTGAAAAGACAAGTTTAATGTCATCTTCCTTGTAAACTCACAAAAGAAATCTAAATAGGAAACAAAAGTCCTGTTTGAATCAGGTTACAGAAAGATGGTACAAAACTGCTGTGAGTCTGAGACTGAATTTTGATTTCATGTTAACGAGTTAGCCTGACACAGTTTCATGGGTACAAACAGAAGACAAGAGGATCTTGATCAGAGACAAAGGACTTACTAACAGGAATAGCACTAGGCAAAGTGCTTGTGTTTTCTTGGGCTGTTTCTCTGAGTTCTGACGACCTCAGTGTGACAACAGAGCACCTGTTAGAAGTGCACATTTAGCCATCAAACTGCTTAAGAAGCCCAAATTTTCTATGATAGACAGTCAGCATATCCTTAGCTCCATAAGATGCTATCTCTATCTTCCATGGCTTGCAACAAACCTGCACTTGTGGAGGGAATGCGATTTTCGTCTTCCAAGCATTTTGCTATACTGACATCCTAGAAAAGGTACTGTGAACATAGGTCATTTGTGCTTCTACTTAAAAGGCATGGAGCAGTGCAAGAAATCCAAAAAAGAGTTATTCCCCCAAACGTCTATCCCCAGTTTGTAAACTGCTTTGGATTCTGGTGGATTTTCCTACAAGAACACAGCTCTGTTACTGATTAATCTGACTAATAGAGGCCAGAGACAGATCCGTTCTGGGTGTCTCATACAAAATTTAATTAGGGGTACTATCAACACAAGCATCAGGATGAAGCCAGCTGATAGTATTGATTTTAACCATGACCTGCAGGGTCCTGGACCCAGACACGATCTCTCTAGCCAGTATCATCTATCTAAGGAAGTCAGATGGTTTTCTCAACTTTTCAAATTGACCTTCCTATTTGGCCTGAGAAACTAAAGCGGGCACAGCAGTACGTATTAGTGACTGCACAGCTTGGCCTTGGCCGATGGAGAGGAGGTCTAGTGCAATTGTCACCATAACAACACTGGACAGTGAGGCTGTATGCCTTTCAAAGGTGATGTCATTAATCACTCCCATCGAAATCAAGGACATTGGTCCAGGTGTAGAAACGTGGTAGGACATTGCTCTGCAGTCCCAGAGTCATGAGGGAGACCATGGTTTGGATCGCGGACTGATCTGAAACACACCTGGCAAGCAAACACACTCTCGATCTCAGCTGTTCGAAGGCTAAGGATGGGAGTAGTAGAGGATTGTGGCATGAGAAGATCTTATTTTTTTAATTAATTAATTTATTTTTTATTTATTTATTTTTTTTGAGAGGCTTTTGTTATAGGGCCGCATCCGCTCACCAGACAGAGAGAGGCAGAGAGACTGAAAGCGAGAAATCACCCCACAGGGGGGATGGCCATACCACAATCCCTTCTCCTCCATTCTCCTCTTGGGATCTTGGGCACGCACGCACATGCGCCCAGAGTGAGTTTAAGCCACTGAGTCAAGGACTGGAACCACGGTGGACTACATGGGAGTCCAGCGACATAGCCATTACGTGAACTGCTAGTCCCAAGTCTATTTCTTGTTTTGAGAGACATTTCATGAGGACAGTTAGTTTCTCTATTCTGGCTGCTCACCTCTTCAGTCGTGGGACATTGGCTGAACTGGATGATGGCCTAGGAAACAGGATGGGGAGACATCTGCAGGCTGAGATAAGATACTTTGCTTGGAATGTCCATGAACTGGGGCCATCCTTTGCTATTTCAGATGGAACCCCTTGGTAAAATTAGAAGCAATGATAGGGTGTGGGATCTGGTGTGAGATGGCAATAAAACTTAGGGTGTCTGCTACAGATTGAGAGAGCTGCTTCAGGGTGTTTCCCTTGCAAATGCTTCACTGACAAGCTCTGAAATAGAATAAGATTCCTAATATCCTGCACTCCCAGCATTTTCCAGGTTCCAAGAGGTTTCCTTTGCAGATACTGGAGTTGTTGCTCTCTCCTCAACCCCTAAAGTTGGTGTGACACGTCTTGGTCATCATAACTTCACCTTCATTCCACTCATTTTCTACTGCAGCTGTATATTTTGACCAAAATATCAAGTACTAGAGTACTCGGCAAATTTTTAAAACACAATCAGAATTTGATTTGGATATCTTAGTTTCCCTTTGGCCAGGTTGCCACCTAGAGTGTATATCTTTGTTTTTTTTTTTAATAATTTTATTTTAATATGTCTATGTGTGGTCATCATTATTTCAGTTCTTCTTGGGGGTGTACTGTTCATCATGTATCTGTATCTTTGTCTTTCCCAAACTGAAAGGATTTGAGCATTTCCTCTTTAAGTATTGTTTTTATCCTTCATCTCTTTCCTCTCTGTGATTCCATTTATATGATGTACTCCACGATATTATTCCATAGGTTGATGAGGCTTTGTTAACTTTCTTTTTTCAGCTCTTGAACACATTGGTCAATATATTATAATTAAAAAAAAAGTGTTGAGTTTTGTACTTGATAGCCTTACTGAGGTGTCATTTTCTTGCAAACTTCATAAAATGCACTGCTTTTAGGAGTTCTGTTCGATGAGCTAAAGTATTTCAATACAGACATGTAACTTCCACCACAGCAAAATACAGATCAACATCCTAATGTTCCCCTGCAGATCATCCACAATGGCCATTTCACAGCACCCAATTTACTTCATTTTTATACAGCTTTTCTTCACAGGGGAAAATCCCTTGTTTGAGTTGCCATTTTCCTCCTTTATCAATCATGCTCTTTTGTTACGAGGACCTACCCCTCTATCATCCTTTTAGCATCATCTCTTACATCCTTTAGAGAATCCAGAGGGCCCAGTTCGTTTCAGAAAATTTTCTTCCCATTAAATGAGAGCAAAATGTTCTACTCTTCTTTTCTTTGGTCCTTTTGGTGGTGAAGCAATTAAACAAGCTAGCAAATATCACTTTTTAGGAGGCAAAATCACTCTCCCCCATGTCTGTCTGTTCTTGTATTTATATATGTATAAGCACATTTTTCTAACATTTGTTTGAATTGTTTAGATGTGTCCGAGTATAGAATTTTGCAGGTAATGGCTTTAGACACAAATATAGCGACAGGTAGATTCATATTATTGAGCCAGGACTAATACATGCATGTCACCTGCTGAATGCAGACTTTTTGTTGTTGTTAGTTGTGGTGGGGGAAGCTAAAACTTTGACTATAAGACAAATAGCTTCTTTCTGTTTTTATTTCTTGAAAATGAAATCTGATCTAATAGAATACTTAATACTTTGCAGATTTTTTGGTCTTTTTTTCATATAGACTTCTGACAGGACTTAGATTATTATTGTTGTATAAAAGACTGTTCTTATAATGTTTTATTATCATTTTCTGAGACTTCCAATAACATGCCATTTTAAAGTGATTGACCTGCCTATAACGTTTTTAAGTTGTATATTTAGAGTCTCATCTTTTTCTATTTTTCACTATTATTTGCCTTTTACTGAGAAAATATATGTTTTTGCTCCATAAATTCCTTATATATTATCTTTGTCTATGAAGGTGTAATTATTTAGAAATAAAAACTCAATTTAAAACATAAATGCTGAAAACCTATAATGGCCAAGTTTATAATTAATAACACTTTGGTATTATGAATTAAAAATTCTTCGTTTTCCATTTTACTTAAATATTCTTTTCTTGTTTATATCCTGGATATTTCTTGTCAGGTAGCCATAATTAAAATAATTGATTCTGTGAAAAGATCCAGCAGCGTAATGCTTAACAGTCCATATCAAAAAGGTCAGACACCAATTACTGTAATTTTGCATAAAATGAAATAAAAAAGCTGCCCCTTTCACTCCAAGTGAAAAATGTTAGGATAATCAGAATTCTCACGAGGCTTTTTCAATCAATACATGCTTCAGAGAATGATTACAGCTCCAAATTGAAAGAACGTTCTATTCAGGCCTACAATTACGGTCACACAGAATGCAAGTCCTTTTAGAAGGACTTTTTTTTTTTTTTCTGCTTGAAAAGATTGCTTTTGGTTGTCCATAATCTTTATGTTTTCTCTGACACTGTATTTGGGATGTTTCAGTCTTTTTGGTGAATGTTTGCATTCAACAGATTGACTCCTTCCTGAAATGCTTGCCACTGTTTGTAAGAAAGACATCTTTCTAGTTAGACATCCTGGGTTATAATAATAAAAGCTAAAAATTTTAGGGAACTGTGATATTGCAACCTTGAGGGCACCTTTAAACTCAGTGTATGAAAAATAGCATTTGCATTAAAATAGCTTTGGGAGTTGGCATGAATGTAATTTTTTTCCTGTAAAATATACTTTTTTTTTTAGAACAAACTCCCCATAAGCTAAGTTATGAAGTAGAGATTTGAAGGATACATTTCTTTTTTTTTTTCATGAAAGATGAGTAGTTTCAAGAAACAAATTGTACACATGACCAAGTATGTGTGGGTTAATTGCATTGTGCTAGGTGCTAAAGGCATAGAAATGATTTCTCTCCCATCAGCCGAAAGTTCTTGTTGAAAATAATAATGCACAAAATTAAATTGGAAAAGAAATTTATTTTAGCTATGGAGTAGGAAGGTACAAAGTAAGGAGGCATGAGGTAAAAAGAAATTTATTTAAGGTATGGTTAAATGTCTTACTGTGTTCACTCTGCTGACATACTCTTTTCAAAATTCACTTTTTACTTGGGCTTTCTTTTTATTTCACATTTGAATATATTATGATGTCCATTGATTGGGTATAGTGTAATGTTTTGACATGCATGTATGATGTGGAATCATCATATCGACAAACATATCTCCCATCTTGTTTACATATTACCTTTATGGTGAGACATTGATACTTTATTCTTTGTTATTTTTAAAGATATGAGATGCTATGATTGACGGTAGTCACCCTATTGTTCACTATATCTCAACATTTATTCTTCCTATCTATTTGAAACTTTATACCCTTTGGCCAGCAACTTCCCCTCCCAGCCTCTGCTAACCAGCATTTCACTCTAATTCTGTGAGGTCTATTTGTTTTCCTAATTTATTTATTCTACTGAAAAAGAGAAAACGAAAACAAAAACCAGGCACCCACTACAGGGTCTCCTCACAAAGCAATCCTCCCTCTATCCTCTTTCCAAACCTTCCAGGTCGGATAACAAACTTGTGCCAATCCAGGATGTAAACCTCAGTTTCCATATGACTCCATCTTTGCAAAGTGGCATCCTATCACTTTTACCACTGTGGCTGGACCAAATCCAGCATGTTTACATTCCACCTGTATGAGATTTATCATTGGCATTTGTTTGTCTTAGTCTGGCTTATTTTGTTTAACATAATGTCCTCCAGATTCATCTATGTCACAAAGGATGGGACTTCTTTTTTTGTTTGTTCTTAAGGCTACATAGTATCCCATTGGGTATATATATATACACTGTATTTTCTTTGTCCATTCATCCATTGATGGACACTTATGTTGATTCTATTTCTTGACTATTGTGAATAATGCTGCAATAAACATGAGAATGAAAATAATCTCTTTCACTTACTGACTTCAATTCTTTTACATATATACTCCCAAACTAAATTCCTGGATCACATGGTTGTCCTTTTCTCAATTATTGAGAAAATTTCATACCATTTTCCAAACTAGTTGTAGTACTTTACATTTCCACCAATGGTGTACAAGGGTTTCTTTCTCTCCTCACCAACACTTTTCTTACATCATTTTAATAAACATTCTAACAGGTGTGAGGTGATATTACATTGTAGTTTTAATTGCATTTCTCTAGTGATTAGTGATATAGGACATTTCTTCATGCAACTTTTGGCCACTTGTATGTCTTTTTTTTAAATGTTGATGCAAATATTTTACCCCTTTTAAAATTAGATTTTTTTGTTATTAAGTTGTTTGAATTCCTTATACATTTCAGATTTAACTTGTCAGATGTGGTCTGAAAATATTTCTTCCATTCTTAAGTTGTCTCTTCATTTTGGTAATAGTCTTCTTTGCTCTGCAGAAAATTTCAGTTTGATGTTAGCCCATTTGTCTATTTTTGGTTTTGTTACCTGTGCTTTTAGTATCATACTAAAAAAAAAATATTGCCTAGAACAAAACTGTGGAGCTTTTCCATGTTTGCTTTTATTAGTTTTACAGTTTCTTGTCTCACACCCCATATAATAATCAATCACCTAAAATGCATTGCAGACTTAAATGCAAGACCTAAAATTGTAAAACTACAAGAAGAAAATACAGGGGAAACTGAATGACAAAAACTGAAAATAAAAAGATGTTTTATATAGCTAAAATAACTTATTTTTTGGAATTAGGGAATTGCATGAAATAATTTGAGATGGACTCAGGAAAATAAATTTACACCATACAGACATCAATGGTTAGGCTCTTTTAGAAGTTCTGAGGGAGATAAGTTCCTTAGATCTTCCTAGTTTCTGATGGTTGCCTGAAATCCTTGTCATTCCTGGATTTAGAGTGTGTCACTCTGAACTCTGTCTCCTTGTCACATAGTTGTCTTGAGTTTGTCTGTATCTCTCTGTATCTTCACATAGTCTTCTTGTAGGGACATCAGTTCATTGGATTTAAGTCCTATCTTAATTCAATATGATCTCTTTTTAATTTTATTATGTCTGCAAAGACCCTAAAAGAGATCTTTAAGAAGTTCATGGAAAATACACATTAAGAAAAAAAGAAACTATTCATGGATTTTCAAAAATTTTTTTCTAACATTCAAATAAATTTATTCTTGTGTTTTATTTCTCTGCAAACTTTCTCATTCATATAAACTCTCTTATTTCAAAGTATCATATTTATGCCTTATGATTGGACATGAATTTTGCTGGGCACTATTAAGTCCTAAACATCATAATTAAAAAAATTGTTTGTTATATATTAAAAAAAAAAAACCCTCAAGTGCTCCTGGAGGCTCAGACAGTAAGTGGAATTGATCAGATTTAAAATTAAATCTGTTGGTTCCCCATGCATTTTTAGGCTGCTCTCATCTTGACAGTGTATGGTTGGATATCCATTCCAAACTATATGAAGAGCTCAAGGCTCTGCAAGTCTCTTTACTCCCAACACCAAACCCTAGACACACACACACACACACACACACACACACGCAGTCTTTGTTTAATAATATTGCATAGGAAAGAAATAGGGTAAGTAGTTTGAGTGATATTTATTTACATGGTCATAATTTTTCTTTTTCTCTCACTTCCACTGAATCTGATAGGTCAAGATGCAAGGGGCTAATTCCACAATGAGTCAAACAGAAGTGTCTCCCTAAGTCTGCTCCCTGGGCCAATCATGTGAGCATTATCCCCTTTGACCCTATTAGCAATGCAAGTTCTCATGCTCAGCAGTCTGTGTTAATAATTCACCCTCCCCTCCCCCAGGCAATTGTGATGGGCACTAAAGCGTAAGGACCACCACTCTAGGAAGAATTAGCTTTTTTCCCCTACTTTTGGGCGTTTATTAAAAGAGCAAGAGATGTTTTTGACATTTCCCTTGAGCTCTATAATATTCACCAGGAAAGAAACTAAAAATACATTTGTCTTTGAGACTTAGTCAACAACACTAAAGCTCATATTCTTATGCTGTCCCCTAGACATATATTCTGCAACACCTTGGCCAAGTTTGATCTCACTTTAGGGGATGATTAGTTTGTGAGATCCCAATGAACTTTCACATTATATCTAACACACATCATAATTTCAGCTTCTACCTCATATTATATGAAGACATGTCTTTTCTCTCCTATGTGGATATACACTTTTTCAACAACGATGATGTATTATAGACTTGGCTTTCTAATTCCTACAAATAATACACTTGCTTTGCATATAGTGGCCACGCAATACACTCTTTTGGGTGGGGGATTACATTAAACATGCAATCTTAGAAAAAAATAATTTCAGAAAAGCAGTTTTTGTGCCCCATATAGTTAATCATGTTGACATTTCACAGTATTTATCTGTACATTTCAAAGCTAATGCCTTTCATTTGAAATAAAATAGAATTATTCACTAAACCCATTTCCATAGTGGAGGGAAAAAAACAACTTTTAGAGTAACATTAATCAAAATGTCCTTTTGAATGGGAAGTACAGTGACAGTAATAATTGAAGTTCCTAGAAGCCACGCAGCCATAATGAGCTCCTGCCACAGCTGTCATATGCTTCCTTATTAAGCACAGAGGAGCTGTTTGCTGCTTTGGATAAAAAGAACTTCACTCCTTGATCATTTACTTAACTCCACTTTAGATAAAGCCTTTAGAAAATAAGTTTCCATTAACTAGAATTTCTTAAAACCACTTAACAGGTCCCCGCCTTCAATTTAATGTGTAAGGTGCCAAATGAATGTACTTCTTCAGAATCTCTGTTACTAATTTGTTTTGTGTCTTTCTCTCCCTCTGTTTTTTTGGAGAGATTTTTACTACAGGGTACATGCTCTTGCCAGAGAGACAGAAAGAGACAGAGAGAAAGTGAGAAATGATGTCCTGGGAGGATAACGATGCCATAATCCCTTCTCCTCCATTCTCTTCCTGGGATTTTGGGCATGCACTCACATATACCAAGCATGAACTTTCAACTGCCAGGTCCAAGACTTGAACTGCATTTGGCCATGTGGGAGTTCAGTGCCTTAACCATGATGCAACCTGCTGGCCCCAGTGATTAATTTCTACTTCTCACAGAATGTGATATTCCTCCTCTACATCAGAAAAGAACATACAACATTCTTGCTTTGTCATATAACAGCATTGTTCTTTATTCTTTAATTTAAAAAATATATGTATAGTCACACATATGCTTCTATTTTTATTATATTTTTGTTGATCTAAATTCATCCTTTACAAACAACAATTCTTTTAAAAAAGAAGTATTTATTGCTTTTGTATAGAACATAACATATTTTGGAAATTCTTTAGAATACTTTATCTAAGAAGATAGAATTTAGAATTTATTGTATTTGTTATTGAACTAGACCCTCAAATATTTGAAATATGGAATGAGTTCATTTTACCTGAAGTGAATTTCAGTTAGAAATAACCTGTCTGAAGGATCAAGTAGTTTAGAAATATTGTATATAGGGAAGAAAATGATACTGCCTTAGAATTTGATTAAGTCTGGGAACCAGCAGTTAGCGTAATGGCTATGTCGCTAGACTCCCCAGTAGTTGACCGCGGTTCGTGTCCCAGACCCAGTGGCTTAAAACTCACGCCAGGCGCGTGTGCGTGCGTGCCCAAGATCCCGAGAGGAGAATGGAGGAGAAGGGATTGGGGCGTGACCATCCCCCTGGGGGGTGATTTCTTGCTTTCTGTCTCTCTGTCTCTCTCTGTCTGTCTGGCGAGAGCATGCACCCTATAGCGAAAACCTCTCCAAAAAAAAAAAAGAATTTGATTAAGTCTGAATTTCAGACTGTGTTCGGAAAGAACTACCCCATAATTACGGTGTCCTTAAGGTGAACATGTTTAAAATTTTATCGGTAATTTATTATAAAATCTAGTTACCTTAGATTCACTAATTTAATATTTGTCACATAGAATTGTAGAATTTAAAAAAGTAGTTATACCACCCAGTAGTGTAGAGGTTAAGACAGCTAGATCCCAGTTGACTGACTGACAGCGTGGTTTGATTCCTGAACCTGGCTGCTTGGAAAATGTACCAGGAACATGTACCTGTGTGCCCAAAATCCTGAGAGAAGAATGGAAGATAAAGGATTGCAATATGGCTAGCCCCACTGAGGAGATACTAACTCACTTTTTTCCTCTCCCCCTTTCCTCACTCTCTCTTTCTCTCTCTCTCTCCTCTCTCTCTCTCTCTCTTTCTCTCTCTAGGAAGAGCACACAACTTATGGAAAAAAAAGAAAAAGGAAAAAAAATATTCTAAAGGACTAACAGGCTATGTCAGCATATGATAATGGAAACAACAAAACCCATTTGCTATGGTCTTTGAATAGAAAAAAATTAACTGTTATCCCTAAAATAGAATAAGCACTTTAAAATGATGTTCCATGCATATTTTATACTTAGATATAGTTTCTTTATTCTTCTTTATTAAAAGATATCTATTTCTTGAGATAATTGACTCACCGAAAGATAATGTAGTTTCTGTCTCGCCTCGGGAGCAATCATCTTAGAGAAAGGAAAACAACTTCTTAGCCTAGGAAGATGCTTACCTATTGACATGACTCTAAATATAGGTTAAGTCAGAATTAAGCACACCCAGGTTAAAAGTATTTCATGCATATAAAATCACCTGTTTGACACTCTTCCCTCTTCCTCAGTCCAGCTCAGCAAGCAGCTCCTTGTACCAGCCTGGCCCCTTGTTCATTCTCTCCTCAGCAAGTTCGTCCTTAATAAGAGCCAGTTCAGATCAGCCATTCCTAACAAGCGGTGCAGACAATTTCTGAAATAACGATTTACTCACCATTGCCTTTTCATTTTCTCATGACGTTATTTCTCATTTTCTTCTTCCTCCAATGTTAATACAAAATTTGCCTACCTGCTAATAAAAATTGCAACAAAACTCCATTCTTCTGTGTCCTCCTTTATACATTTTTTTCGCTTTTTCTC
>NW_006159681.1:787684-803486 GCF_000334495.1 Tupaia belangeri chinensis | reverse complement strand
CTTTTTAATGTATGGGCCAAAATTTACTAAATTATGGAGGTAAATAAAAGAAATGTGCTAAAGATGTACCTGAACTGATGTATCAAAAGTATATATTTTCAAGAGACATTACATTTAATTAAGAACCATTGTTACCAATCAGAAAAGTTCTAAATGTATCACAGAACTTGCTTTGAAGTCAGCCTATTTTTAAATTTTCCTCCTTATAATCTAAATAATTCTAATTTTCTTTGAGTTCAATTTAATATCTTAGAAATAAACTTAATATTACTAAATAATCTGCATTTTTATTATGAACTTGTTTTCAGATGATTAATCATTAAAAACATACCATTTTAACTCCATACAGGTGAAAGACATGCACAGTTAATTTGGGAAGCTTTTAAAAATTCTTTTCCCTTTTTTGTGTACTGCTCTCACAAGAAAATATAATCCCAATTTAGGCAAATTAATTTCAAATAGTATATATGAATATCGGCAAATTACTAGGATTTGAAAGGTTTTGTAATTGCTACTTAGAAACCCTTCAGTACAAAAAATGTTTTTATTCTTATCTACAAGGTTTCCTAAGGTAAGTTTTGTAAGCAGTTTAGAAAGAATGAAAGGGAGGAGTGAGTGAAAATTGTAGTACTGGAATGAAGCCTATTTAACTGGTCGTTTAGACTAAGTCGTGGGTCTCAATATTTATTATTTTTCAGAATCATCAACAGGTTGATAGCATACACATTATTCAGCCCCACCCAGAGAGTTTCAGGATTCTGAGGATTTGCATTGTTAAGGAGCTGACAAGTGATGCTGATGCTGTGTTCAGGGGACCTCACTGAGAACCAAGAAGCACGGGATAGGACTGGACTCCTGAGACAGTATTTCACATGAGCTTTGGCACCTGGACATAGCATTAGAGCACAATGCGCTTATTCTGAAGAACTAAGAATTGTTTTAACTGTTAATGAATCTATAACTGGTCAGCATGTCGTAGATTGAGTTTATTCATTATATAATTTATATTAGTGCACTTGAGGTTTTTTGAAGTTGGGTGCGAAAATAGGAACCATTACAATCAATATATTTTTGTCAATGAAAAATAAGTTTGTTTATTCTCATAGTGTAAAAACCCATGTTCTGGAATCCAGTAAACTCTTGGAAGGCATCTTCTATATCCTGCTGGCTGTGGAAAATTTTCCTTGCAGCGAGCTGTCAAGATGTTTGAAGAAGTGGTAGCCAGTTATGGAGAGGTCAGAAGAGGCAGATAAGGCAGAACTTCACAGGCCTTTTCAAGCACTGGTTTTGCAATATGTGATCGGGCACCATCATGGAAAGGAATTGGCCCTTTCTGTTATCAATGTCTGCTGTAAGCATTGCAGTTTGCAGTCCATCTCATCGATTAGCTGAGCATACTTCTCAGACTCAGACGTAATGGTTTCACCAGGATACAGAACTCTGTAGTGGATCAAACCAGCAGCAGACTACCAAATGGTAACCACGATCTTTTTTGGTGCAAGTTTGGCTTTGGGAAGTGCTTTGAAATGTCTCTATCCAACCACTGAGTTGACCATTGCCAGTTGTATAAAATCTATTTTTTTGTCATACATCACAAACTGATTGAGAAATGACTCGTTGTGGTGTAGACTAAGAAAACATTTCAAATTATGATTTTTTAAAAATAAATTTTGGTCAGCTCATGATACAGCCACTATGGAAATTTTTCACCTTTCCAATTTGCTTCCAATGCTGAATGGACGTAGAATGATTGACGTTGAGTTCTTCAGCACCTGTAGTTTTAAGAGGATCAGTTTCAATGATAGCTCTGAAGTATCACTGTTAACTTCCGATTGCTGGCCATTATACTCCTCATTTTCAAAACGTTCTCCTTTGTAAAACTTCTTGAACCACCGTTGCACTGTACTTTCCTTAGTAGTTCCTGGACCAAATGTGTCATTGATATTGTGAGTTGTCTCTGCTACCTTATGATCCATTTTCAACTTGAATAAGAAAATTGCTTAAATTTCCTTTTTTTCTACTGTCATTTCCAGAGTCTAAAATACATATCAAATGAACAACAAGTAATAAGTCATTAGCAAAAAACAAAAAACAAAACCATAAAGCAGAAAATGCACATTGAAATGATGTATAACATAACTGAAACCCCAAAAAACAAAAAACAAAACCATAAAGCAAGAAATGCACATTGAAATGATGTATAACATAACTACGCTTATTTAAGGGTGTATTATAATATCACATGGCAAATTTCAACAATGCAAAACTGCAATTACCTTTGTACCAACCTATATATGTAATATATATGGTGTGGAAACGTATTTCAGAATATAAAATGAGTGCATCCATGATAACAATTGACTTATAATGTGTTTTCATAAGAAAATTTAAATCCTTATCATCTTCATTTTGTTGGAGTAATATTCATTTGCACATTAGGGAGCTGAATATTTTTCTGTTTTTTAAACCTGACACTAGAAGTCAGAAAACAACAACAAAGAATTTTGGCTAATGCCAGGCAATGGCATAGTGATAACACAACTGGGCTTACATTGGAAAGGACCAGGGTTGATATCCTCGGATCTCCCTAAGCATGCCAGGTATACTCATGTGCCCCATTAGCCAGGCTGGCGGACCGGAGGTAGGTTGTGACATGATGACCCTAATAAGAGTCTCTCTCTCTGAGGAAATAAATGTAAATGTAATTTTGGCTTTTTCTTTTGAGTATAAATACCATATTGAACAATGGAGAGCAAGGGGGAGGAAATGTTACTTATTGTTTAGTTAGTTTTGTGATAAGGTGTGTGTGCTCACCAGAGAGAGACAGAGAGAGAGAAAGAGAAAATGAGAAATCATCCTCCCGGGGGGATTGGCCATGTTGCAATCCCTTCTCCACCATTCTTCTCTCTGGATATTGGGCACACAATTTTACATCAAAAACAAACGCTTACCAGAGGGATGGAGCCCTCTTTGACAGGCTTTGCACTATATTGGTCTCCTTGGTGGCTTACGAGATGCCTCTCTCTGAACTTCTTTGATTAGTTTACTCTCTGATCTTTCTTCTTCTTCACCCTTCCACTTCAGCTTGTTTCAGGGCTCAGCCTACTACCTTTCTTTTAGAAGCACCCTAACCTCCAACAAATGTGAGTTCTGTGCACTCTCAAGTAATACAGTAAATAACTCTTTCACAAGCCAGCACTCAGATATGATTTAGTTCGCTACCTATTTAATATCCTGTTTTTCTAGTTAGGTTTTAAGATTCATGACAACAGAATATTTTAGTCACTAATGCATTCTTGTATTTAGCAAAATAGATGCTATGTTAGTTATGCTTAGTACCTAGTAGGCATTAAATACATATTTTGATAGATTGAAGTTATTTTGTCACTAAGTATGCAGTTGTAATTAGGTATAAGCATCTTGACTGCATTTTGTAATACAGGATATTTCATCAAGAAATGAATTAGTGAATCAGTCAATTACTTTATTTATAAAAGGTACATTAATAGTGCTATGGAATGGCTCATTTGATAGAGATATGTATCCTAAATTAACTAAAAAATATATTCTACATTTAGAACCATAACTTTTTCAAGCCAAAAGAGGACAGAGTGGTATAAATAGGCTGTGATATTAGGTAAGATTGACTTTAAATTCCAATTTTTTTCCAGTTAATTAAATTAAGCAAGTTATTTGAATTTTATAAACTGTGGTTTTCCCTAATACATAGAGTGGTTAATGTTACCAACTTTGGAAACCTGTGAATATTTGAAAAGTACATGTAAAATTGTGTTAATTAATAAATGTTACCTTTTTAATGCACAATTACTTAAATATTAAAAAACAAAATCAAATAATCAAGCAAAAAAATCACATTTTCTTTTATTTCTTCATTAATGTAGCAAAAAAAAAAAAAGTGTATCCAGTTCTTTACATAAGTAAGGAGTGGTCAGTGTACAATTTTCCTAATCATCTCCGCCTCTTAAATTACATAATCCATCTTCACTTAAAATTTACACGTACTATGAGATGATTCCTTCTAACTTCAGTTTTAACAATAACATTTTAATTGTCTTTATAAAAACACTGACTAGGGGACCAACAGTTAGCTCAATGGCTATGTCACTGGGCTGCCAGGTAGTCAACCACAGTTCGAGTCCCAGACCTGGCAGCTTAAACTCACACTGGGCACATGTGCATGCGTGCCCAAGATCCCGAAAGGAGAATGGAGGAGAAGAGATTGTGGCGTGGTCATCCCCCTGGGAGATGATTTCTTGCTTTCTGTCTCTCTGTCTTTCTGGCGAACACACTCACCCTATAGCAAAAACCTCTCAACAATAAACAAACAAACAAAAAAACCACTGAATAACGGGGAACCAGCAGTTGGTGTAATGGCTATGTCACTGGACTCCCATGTAGTTGACAGTGGTTTGAGTCCTGGACCTGGTAACTTAAAATCATGCCGGGCGTGCCCAAGATCTCCAGAAGAGAATGGAGGAGAAGGGATTGTGGCATGGTCATCCCCCCCTGGGGGGTGATTTCTCGCTTTCTGTCTTTCTGTCTCCTTCTTCCTTTCTGGTGAGCACACGTGCCCTATAGCAAAAACCTCTCAACAAAAACAAAAAACAAAAGACACTGAATAGCATTGTGAAAATATATTCCCTAAAATCAAGTAAATTATTTCATCATCAAAGCTACTTCACGATGCCCTTGAATTAATATACTATTTTTTTTTTTTTTAGAGAGTGAATTTTTTCTTTTTCTTTTTTTTTGGCTATAGGGAGCATGCACTTGCTAGACAGATGGAGAGACAGAAAGTAAGGAATAATCCCCTCAGGGATATGGCCATGCTGCAATCCCCTCTTCTCCAATACCTTCTCAGGATTTTGGGCACACATGCACATGTGCCAATGTGTTTTGAGCTGTTGGGTTGGGGACTTGAACTGTGGAGAACTATGTGAAGACCAGCAACATAACCATTATACCATCTGCTTGTCCAATGTACTAATTTTTTTAAAGAATTATTTTATTTAACTTTATTTGTTTTAATTTGATTGGAGAGGGAGAGGGACAGCGAGAGGGAGGGGGTGAAGAGAGAGAGAGAGAGAGAGAGAAAGAGAGAGAGAGAGAAAATGAAGCAAGCCTCCAGGTCCAGGACTCGACCCATAGTCGATCATGTGGAAGTCCAGTGCCCTTAACCACTACCCACCTGTACCCCAATGTACTAATTTTAATTACATTATCTTAAGAAATCATTAATAGGAAAATCACAGCAACTACATTGTAGAAGAAAGTAGTTTTTGTTGTTAAAATAGCTTTATCACTTTTATTAGCTTGCTGAATGTGAAAATAACCATTCCAATTCTGGATTAAGATGGTGGATTATATACATAGGCTTAATGTTTTCTTCCTCTCCAGAAGCCTAGTAAAAGGTATTTTGTTTCTCTTTCAATTGTTGCAATTTCTAGAGATAAATTTACTGAGACAAGGAAGTAAGAGAGAAAATACAAACAAATTTTGGGTACAAAGCAAATGATAGACACGTGAGTTATTGGTTAATTGAATTCCAAATAAATGTGGTAAATTGATAACAAAATGTATTTCCATGGCAATAAATTTAAAAGATGTGGGAACAGATTAGATTCCTTTCTCTCCAGTCTTATGGAGGGTTATAATCTCTTTCTTTCCTTAGTTTGGAGAGTTATTCTCTGGAGGGAATACAAGAGAGGGTCCATGAACTGAAAGAGTCCATAAATCATAAAAGATGTGAGCACCAAACTGAAAATAGTGAGACCAAGGAACCCTACTCTTTTAATCCTGAGGTTCTTCCTGAGTGCCAGTAGCAATTTCTAGAAGATTAGAGTTTTCCCAAGAGATGTCTGCTTAACCTCCAAGTAAAAACGTAGAGTAGGAATTGGATATTCTGATCTGGAGATCAGAGATAAGTCCCGGAGGGATATAACAATTTAAAAGTTGTTTGTGTTCAGGTACCAGAAAAAGAAGATAATAGAGTAGCTAGAGAATGGGGCCTGTCATATATCGAGATAAAAATATATTTAAAAAGAAAAACGTGGTCAACTATATCCACACTGGTGAAAGGTCAAGCAAATGAGTTTTGCAGGGAGACATTTTGTGTGTATGTGTGTGAGAGTGTTTGTGTGTGTGTGTGTGTGTGTGTGTGTGAGAGAGAGAGAGAGAGAGAGAGAGAGAGAGAGAGAGAGGCCACTGATGCTATTATCAGACTGATGCTATTATCAGCAAGATATTGGAGATATTGGACAAAAATAATTTTGAGATGTTTTTCTTTAAAAGAAGGAATATGGTGGTTGTTGGAAATGGAGATTGAGGCTCATATTATTATTTAGGGAGACATAATAATATGCATGTTTGCCTAACGGAAAGATATATTAAAGATGAAGGGGGAAAAGAAGATGATTGTTAAGGTGCAATTTTTGACAGTGAGAGCTTGTGAAATGTGTTTCTGTGTAAGAGCTATTTAGGGAAGATTTTGGTGGTTGGGATAACAGCTGTTTTGATGCTACTGGTGGTAATGCAGTGTAATTTACATCTGGGAAGAGCCGGTGAAGGAAGACTATGCTCAATGACTTAGATGCAGCATCCCGAAAGCTCACACAAGTGGACCTGAAATAATTAAGAATTAAGAAGTTGTGCTGGAGAGATATATAGTGAGCAAGGAGATAAAGTTTCAAAGAAGAAAGAGGAGTAAGCCTGGATTAGTGACAACAAGGCGATAAAAGTTCAAACTGAGGGACTTTCCGGATAAGAGGAGAACGCTCTTCAAAACAAGGAAGTCACATATTTCACTGTGCAATCAAGGTGTAAGAAGAATGTGGGAGAAAAACACATGAACATTTGAGAAAGCTGCTGGGAAAACCGCTTCCTTGGGACATGCAAGTTTTGGGTAAAGCAAGAAGGTAGAAAGGATTCAGAGGTTCTCATGTCGAAAAGACTGTCTTCTCAGGAGTTACTTACACTTATATAGGCCAGGATAATTTTTTTAAAGAATTATTTATTTAGTTTTATTTATTATTATTGTATTTAGTTTGCTGTAGAGCATGTGAGCTCACCAGAGAGAAACAGAGAGAGAGAGAGAGAGAGAGAGAGAGATAAAGTAAGCCACCAGGTCCAGGACTTGAACCACAATCAGCCATGGGGGAGCACCTTAACTACCATGTCATTGCTGGTCCCTGGAATAATTTCTTAATGTATATTCACATAGGATAAAAAATAATGTCTGGATGATTTCAGGACCAGCAAATGGTGTAATGGTTACATTGCTGGACTCCCACATGGCTGACCTCTGTTTAATTCCCGGACCTGGAAGCTTGAAACTCACACTGGGTGTGTGTGCGTGTGTGCCCAAAATCCTGAGAGGAGACAGGAGGAGAATGGATTGCATGGCCATCCCCTCTGGGGGATTATTTCTCACTTTCTGTCTCTTTTTTTCTCTCTGTCTCTCCAGTGGCACACATGCCCTATAGCAAAAATCTTTCTAAAAAAGATAAAAATGAATAATTTCAAAGAAGATGAAATTATAGATTTTTAAGATGCACATTATAAATATATAATGTGAACATTCAAGAATACTCTGAAGGCCGAGAAATGTGTTTCTATGTAAATATATAGCACATAATATTATATATTCCATATTCCTCATTGTATGCAGTATGTCTAACACATCACAGATCTCAGTCATTTACAGCAGAATACCTACTGTATTCGATCAGTAACTCATCGATTAGGAAAGTTTATATTGTTAAAGAATTTCACAGTCTCCCGTTCCTTGATATAATTTAATAAAAATCTACTCCGAGGCATTTGACTCAAACATTCTGAGTTTAATAACTCCCTTATCCACCATTTCTCATTATGTCTAAAATTTGTTGTGAGGTGATTCAAAGTGTAAGAGCCCGCAGCTATGTTTAAATGAGAGCAATAGCTACACAAGAACTTTCTTCCAGCCCCCATCACCAGACACTGCGATTGTCTAGTCATCAGGATATTCTAATAATCGATACGACGTGATGTTTAATAGCACTTTCAATAGGGCTACCTCGAGAAAATAAAGAAAAAAAGCCACATGCTATCACTTATGATCGTGTCTTTTGAAATACTAATCAGGAACAGAATAATCCTTGCAATTTAAAACTCTTGGTAATGACTTCGATTTCTGTGAAAAAGCTCCACATTAATCTATGACAGAATAAATACCGTTTCCCTGATACCAATACACACTTGACGAGAAATAGAATCATAATTACTAAGTATAAAGTATCCCTCTAAAACTGTTGCTAAGTCGAAGCTATTATTTCTTTTTAACTATCAGAATCTGGTTGTCCAATTAAGAGGAGGCTTTCTCTGTGGTTTTTTTTTTTTTTTTACGTATTTTATTATTCTTATTTTGATGAACAAGGAGAATTGGTTTAGTTCTGCTTTAATCATGTTACAGATAAAAATACTCTACATAGGAAAAAATAAATAAGAGGTGTTGAGACAAGTACACTTCAAAGAATATTCCGTTGAATATAAAATGACCATTTCTAGCTTCAAGTATATATTTCCAAAATTTATTTATAAAGATATGTAAATATGTAGATCAATTGAATTTTGTACCAAAATGAAAAGAAAAACTAAGGTAATTTTTAATGACTTAGTGAAAATAAGTTGTATAATAGAGAATATAAGAAACAGTATGTTAAAGATAATGGACACTTTTTTATCCCTACCAAATATCTCTTCCTTTTATGACCTATCTTTACTGCAAAAACCTAAGCTTTTTTCTTAGGGGTGTAATTCTAGTTATCACAGATATATATGTACCAGAGTTGTCTGCTGAGGTTACTTAAATTCCCCTTTGCTGGAATAACATTGGTTAAGATGATATCTCCAGAGAACCCCTAACAAATGTTAAATGTTTTATTGAGTTAGCCAAGAACTCTAGGTCATAGCTTATACAAGTATTATTCAAACTTTAATTTTTTTTTTTTAAGAGAGATTTTTGCTAGAAGGAGCATGAACTTGCCAGAAAGACAGAGAAAGACAGAGACAGAAAGCAAGAAATCACCCTCTAGGGGGATGGCCATGCTGCAATCGATTCTCTTCTTGGGATTTTTGGCACACATGCACATATACCTGTTGTGAGTTTCAAGCCAATATGGACGGGACTCGAACAGCAGTCGGCCATGTGGAAGTAAAACGATGCAACCATTACACCATCTGCTGGTCACAAGCTTCAAACTTTGATAAGCAAAATTTATTTAATGTTCAAAAAAATTTAATAGAATCTTCAGAGACATTTAATTGTACATAACAGAACCAGAGATGTAGCATTTGATTAAGAGAGGATATCATGGGTCCCATCTTTGTTCTTTCTTTTTTTCCATTAGCATTCCAAAGGTGCTTTAACCAAATTCTAGCAAAGCACGAAGTAGTATTTGAAAACTCCTTGATTAGATATGTAGAATAGAGAATTCTTAGAACAGATCCCTCTCAAACAGTGATGTGTAAATAGATGTCTAGAGGCATTAAAGGTATAAGAATATATTGCTTTAGCTCTTGTCAGAGGGCAGGCCTAAGGGGAGTGATATGTGGGTAGCCCTAGTAAGTGGCCTTCCCAGGACATTGGGAAGAACACACTGGCATTAACCTGAGCCAGACACCAGGTGTTGACTCTTGCAGCCTACTTTCCAGCTACCTTCTCCTCCTCTGCCTACTTCTATCTCCACTCATCCAGGATGGAGCTCTGGATAAATACAAAAGGTGCCACTGAGCAGTGCTCAGCAGTAAAGAGATCGTCAGCAAAGGATACACCAGATCATCTCTATGAGTTTATGTGAGGGCTATATAAAACTGCCTTTAGCAAAGGGGAATTCACTCACAGAAAAAAAAAAAAAAAAAAAAAGAAAAAGAAAAGAAAAGAAAAATGTGTTGGCGTATTTATTTATTTATTTATTTTTTAGGTTTTTGCCATAGGGTACATGTGCTCGCTGGAGAGACACAGAAAGAGACAGTGAGAGGCAAATTGAGAAATCACCCCTCAGGAGGATGACCATTCCATAATCCCTTCTTCATACTGCTGGGGTTTGGTGCATGCACACATACGGGTATGCACCCAGCCTGATTTTCAAGCTGTCAGTTCTGGTATACCAACTGCCAATAGCCATGTCGGAGTACAACACCTTGACCACTACACCACTTGCTGGCCCCTATGTATTGTTTCATATGAAAATATTTAATAGTAATGAATCATATATTTAACAAATTTCTTAAATCAGAAAATGTGTTGCACCTTCAGCTATCCATATTTGCACACCTAGATGGAAGGATATTTATTATCTGTTTCTGCTGGGAGTAAGTTTAACCTCATGTACACATTCCAAAATCCTAATTCTTAAAGAAAACCAGGAATCCACTGAATAGATTGAGTTCTGGGTCTATGGAGATTATCGTCTTCAGGGTTATTTCTTTAGCATCAAGATATTGAAGGGACAAGCAGATGGCATAATGGTTACATTGCTAGACTTCCATGTAATCACCAACAACTCAAATCCCGGATCCAATGGCTTCAACTTTAAATTCACACCGAGCACTTGTGCATTTCTCACACAAGATCCTGAAAAGAGAATAGTGAAGGGAATGTGGCATGGCCATCCTCCCTGGGAGGCGATTTCTCTCTTTCTGTTTCTCTGTCTCTGTCTTTTCTGTGAGTGCATGTACCCAATAGGAAAATCTCTCTCTCTTAAAAATAGATGTGGGGCCAGCAGTTGACGTAATGGCTGCATCACTGGACTCTTATGCAGTCAACAGTGGTTCAGGTCCTGGATCTGGTGGCTTAAACTGACGCCAGGTGCGTGTACACGTGTGCCCAAGATCCCAAGAGGAGAATGGAGGAGAAGGGATTGCGGTGTGACCATCCCCCCGGGGGGGTGATTTCTCGCTTTCTGTCTCTCTGTCTCTGTCTTTCTGGCCAGCACACACACCCTATAGCAAAAACCTCTCCAAAAACAAAACAAAACAAAACAAAACAAAAACCCGTTATTGAATAATTGTGCTCTGTACCTCTATACAGGATGAGTTTAGAGGACTCAAGTATCCCTTATGGTGATCTATTCACTCAATGCCACAATTTCACAGAAGACTCTAATGCGTATTTCTGTGCCTATATTGATGCACAGGGTGCATTTTATGTCGCTTCTCCATCTTCAGCATAAAAACTCATGACCTGAGTGCTTGTTAATGCACAGGTTCCTGGGCTTTGGCTTCAAAGATTCCAATTCCAAAGCATGGAGCAGGACTGAGAACTCCATTCCTACCATCTCCAGGTAATGCCAGTGCTGTTGGCGTGCCGAACACTTTTTGAGTAGCTCTGCCCTCAGGGAATCCTCTTAGAACCCTCTACCTTAGATGACAAAAGCAAGCAAGAGAGGGTTTCCTGCAGTGTGTAAAAACATTTTCACTGATCTCTTCAACTTCCATCACCCCAGGATGTTTCTTCAGTGTCTTTGGGTACCAAGAGTTCACCATTTTGTTGCACTTTGTATTTTTTCCTCCAATTTCCTCAACTTAAACTTCTTAGATTGGTTTGAAACATAAACGTTCTTTATCCACCAATGGATGCGGAGATTTAAGGATCTTTAGAAATAAATTATTGGACTGTTATTTCTAGAATTGAGGAGGAAAATGATATACTAGCACTCGTTAAATGTTTCTTAATAAATCAAATCGTGGGATGTAGAAAATATAGAATTAGAGTGGGAGTCCGAGTTGGAATTTAAAAAACAACAGTGTAAGAAGAATTGCCTTTGAAGTCAAGCTTTACATGTGAAAATGATCTAAAATTAAAGTGCATTAAAGAGGTGATATGAGAACAAGAAAAGAGTAAAATCACTTCATAAACGTAACACGCTTTATAAAAAGTGATTTATGGATCAGTGATTTTTGAAAAAATGGACTAGCACAGAAAAAAAAGCATGAAAAGTAGAAGTGTGAAACATACTGGAATAGAATAAAGAAACATAAGTTTTAGAGAAATTAAACATAGATTAGACAAACAGCACAAATAACAACTATTCCTACAGACACGAGGACAACGAAAATTCATAAGGAACTAAGCATGGCTACTTGCCATAGAGAAACAAGTAATAGTCACAAACACAGAGCCATGCTATTCATTTTCCCAGTAATCCTGATGAAGGGCCCAGTAGGTAAGAAATCTAAACTTTTAGGAAAACGATAATATATTTTATAAGAATCTACACAGAACAAGTAAAATCTCTGAAGCTAGGGGTGAAAAAAAAAAAATCCAGTTCAGTTCACAATGCCAGGAAATAATGAAAAAACTTTTCAGAGTTTTAATGGCAAATGAATGAGCTTAAAATTCTCCATCTAGCCAGGATTTCATCCAAGTTAAAAGAAGCACAAAGATGTTCTACATGCAAGCACAAAGCAATTAGGACATTCTGCACGTAAAAAATTTACCTGAATCTATACACCAGTTGAAATAAAAACTAATGAGTGAAATAGCAAGAGAGAGCTGCCTGCTCTTTCAAACATTATCTTCTTTAAATAATGCCAGCAATTATGTTACAAATTGAGGTTTAAAATCTAGTACGTCACGGATAAAGATTATGTACTTTGAAAATTGCAACATCAACAGCAGGTAATACCTATAAAAATGCACTCAAGATTATAAAGCAGAATAATACTTAAATAATCATATTTGTTCCTATGAAAATCCATAAAGAAGCTAGAAGAAAAGCAGTTACACTTTATCCTGAGGGTGTGCAAGATACTATTCAAGTAAATTATCATTTTGACCTGTATTCATCAATTCAAACTTTTCAATTAAAATGATAATAATTCTAATCAAGGTACATTGATATTGGACTATGGCAAATATTTATATTTATAAAATATTTACAAATATATTTACCTAGTAAATAACACTCTATTTCTGTTTTCTTTTCTCTTTTCAATTTTGAATTCAGCTACAGATTGTAAGAATGGCCACCATTTTTCCCTCGCTTAAATCCATGTCTTCTTGCAATGTGACTTTGCAGTTCTCCCCAGCAGTAGGTGCAATCTGTGTCTTCACTCCATACCTGGCTTGACCCATGATCTCTTCTGACAAACAGGACTCATCGGAAGTGACCTCATGCCGGATCTAAGCTCAACCTCCAATATGCTGCCTGCTCTGTTGGGAAGGTGGGAGCCACGGCATGGATGGGCCATGGCTGTGATGAGACATCATACAAAGAGAGGAACTGTCTCAGAAGTGCCATCCTACACCAAGCACCACAGGGGACAGAAATCAGACCTTACACAGATGGGGAAGTCCAGCTGAGGTCAGCCAAACCTAGCACTGACCAGAGACACCATTCAGCGAAACTCAGCTTGTTTTCAACCACAGAATTGAAAGTTAAAGAAATGATTGTTTTGATCCACTCAGCTTTGAGATAGCCACATAACTGTGGACTGACCACTTGTCAGTTTTTGAAATGACAGTCCCCTCTATTCCCCTTACTGAGGACATACACATGCTGTATTTCCTCTTTTTATTGATCCTTGGCTCATGGGGCACTCTTTCTGGAACACCGTTGAATTATGCTTTCATTATGCTTCATCTAATTTCTTCTTCAGCGTGAACATTTTGTAATGGTTGCCTATGATCCCAGATCATAAACTCCTCTGAGATTTTTAGAGAAATGTAAAGGAGAGAAAGAAGCAAATAAAAAAATAAACAGGGGCCACCAGTGGCATAGTGGATAAGGTGTTGGACTCTCACATGACTGACCACAGTTTGAATCCCCGACCTGGAAGCTTGAAAACCACACCAGGCACATATGGACATGTGCCCAAAGTCCCATGAGGAGAATGGAAGAGAAAGGATTGTGGCCTTGCTATCTCTCCCTCTGCCTCCTGGGTGGGGAAGATCTCTTACTTTCCCTCCCACCGTCTCTCTGTTCTCCAGTGAGCACATGAGCCCTTTGGCAAAAATATTTAAAAATTAATTGATTAATTTAAAAAAAGAAAGAAAAAACAAACAGGAAGCATAGTTAGATAAAAAGTTTCCTACCAGGGACCAGCAGTTAGCGTAATGGCTATGTCGCTGGACTCCCATGTAGTAGACCATGGTTCTAGTCCCGGACCTGGTGGTTTAAACTCATGCTGGACGTGTGTGCACACGTGCTCAAGATCCTGAGAGGAGAAAGGAGGAGAAGGGATTGCGGTGTGGCCATTGCCCCTGGGGGGTGGGGGGTGGGTGTGGTGATTTCTTGCTTTCTATCTGTCAGTCTCTGTCTTTCTGGCAAATGCACATGCCCTATAGGAAAAAAAACTCTAAAAAAAACTTTTTAAAAATTTCCTACCAGAGAAAATCAATTCAAAAAACATCCCTAGGGATGGAACTGAAGCCACTGGCAGCAGTTGAATAAGTTCCAGCAAATAATTTAACTTAAAAAATTGGGGCAGGACTAACTTGTGAAGTTCCTTGTGGGTCACTGCTAGCATTGTGATATTCATTATTTAATTGTACTGGGTCTCAGAAGATTTTAGGTATGACATTGGCATGACCTGAGTTATATTAGAAATGTGTATTACTGTGGTTGTTGTATGTTAAGTGAATTTTAAGTATAAATACAGAAAAAAACTGAGTCTATCCTAGTAGAAAGATTTTTTTTCCCCCAGTCCAAGGGAAAGAATTTGATGAGTTAGATAAAAATGTTGCCGATAGCTCTTCAATAACACTAAAACTACTTCTGGAGATATAGTTGGCAAGCCTTGTTGCTGCATTGGATTTGTAGAATAAAGGAAAAGAAGAAAAGAATGAACTCAAGTTTTGAGTGTAAGCAAGTGAGCAAAAGCTACTATGTACCCATTCTTTAAAGAATACTTTTCAGGATCAGGTAGAATAGGCTTGCAAAAGACTCAAGATGCTGGGGGAGGGGGGTGATGGTGGCACATGATATGCTGCAATGTAACCCCGTATAGGATGGATTTGGTTCAAGACCCAAGACTTCCCTGTGTATGCTGGGCACAAGTTTGCCCATGAACCTGGCTGGCTAAAAACTGGGAGTAGACTATGGGATTGCATCTCAGCCATTCTGAAGGTGTTGTATCTCTATTTCTCTGTCTCTCTTGCTTATGGGAAGCTAAATAAATAAAATTTTAGAAAAAACTAAAAATACCAGTTTACCATGAAATTGACATATTTGCAATGTGCTTCATGATGAGCCAAATTAATATCACAGTTATTTGAGCTCAGTCCTAAATTAAAAGTTATTACTATGGAGATGGCTCTATGGATAGTATAAAGCTATCCATCAAGTCATTTTTGTTCAAATCATTCAGTGAGAGCCAAATTTCCCATCGACAGGCAGTTGATTCAGCACGTTTAGGAACACTCACGATGAACGAGGCAGTATGCTCCATGGCTGTAAGTGCAGTCCAGATGGCTCTCATGTCTCTTACTCACTAAATCTAGCACAGTGCTTTGATCATGAGAGTTGGTTGATTATCTTTGAATGAATGAGAAGTGAATAGGTAGGTAGATATATAGACAGATGATAGCTAGATATTCAGTTCAAATAACTACAAGGGAAGGAGTGAAAAGTTTCTCATGTATTTTTTTTTCACTCAGACAAGGTTTTGAAATGTCCATCCATATCAATAAATGCTTTTTTCTGCAAAGACTTTTGGTGATACTTTAATAATACAAATTGATTTGGACTTGAAGCATCAGATTTCTGTCGCCTGACTTGAAAGTTGGTCAGGGTAAATAACA
>NW_006159681.1:755485-787232 GCF_000334495.1 Tupaia belangeri chinensis | reverse complement strand
CAGATGCATTATTAAAGTGAGAACAATGAAAGGAAACCTGTGGTAAGCAAATTTACCATAAGTTCTCTAACGTTGGTGAATGAGTATGGTCATCTTACTCAGACCAATATTCATAAAATAAAGTGTATTTGCTCATTGTGGGAGTACATATAGATGAAGGGACATCTTGGGACAACTCTGTAACCATTCCACAGGAAAAGGAGAGCAGTTAGTACACAGCTACCTCTGTCAGATTTCATCCATCCTAACTTACTGTGTATTCATGGAATCTTACTGGAACATTTGAAATCACTTTATCAACACTTTAAATAAGTCATAAAGGAGAGACATTGTATGTCCCTACTCAATATACACCGAATGTCCACACTCTATGACTGAGACTGATTGACTAAAGGATATTGAAAAATAGTAAATAGATGTGAATACCAGATACAGTGTGTGTGAAAAAGTAGTCTGAGGAAGGACATTTAGAAGAAAAAGAGAGAGATAAAGCGTTAATGGGACAAAGAAATGTGATACTATCTGTTGAAGATAATTTTATAGTTTTATCAACTGGACTGGGGGAAATGTTCACATGTTAAAATATTCACTTTGTAAGCTAAATAACGTGATTAAATGTATAAAATAAAATAAAATAATGATAAAATATGTCATAAAATTATTGAAAATGTTTTATTATTTATTAAAAAATTCTTTCTTGATGTAACTTACAGAATTGTTTGCACAATTTAAGTATGAAGAAAAAGATGATTTTTCAAGTATATGTTCTTAAACACATATAAAGATTTATAAGATATATATTAAAATATAAATATGCTTCTGTTAAGATACACTTTTGGTAAAGAAAATATACTGTTTTACATTTGGAAAAGCTCTGCATGGCAAGGTCCATCCACAGATGTATTTGAGTGACAGCACAATGGAAACATGCTCTGTGTATGTTGGGGTGTGTGTGTGTGTGTGTGTGTGTGTGCAATTTGCAGTACAATGATTTCTTCTTTTTTACCTTAGGAAAAAAATCCAAAGCTTACCCTATTTAATAGATGAAGTATAAATTAAAACAAATGTTATATATGTTTAACAAAGATTAAAATGGTGGTATGTAAAAACTTGTATATTATGATTTGGTCTCTAAAAATAAGTTAATGGGCCAGCTCATAGTGTACTGGTTAAGGCAGCTGGATCCCACATGGTGGACTGCATGGTTGGAATCCCAGACCCAGCAGCTAGAGAAATATGCTTGGCACATATGTGCGCATGCTCAACATTTCAAAAAGAGAAAGAGGAGAAGGGATTGTGGTGTGACCATTCCTCATGGGGGTGCTCTCTTACACTCCCACCCTCTTTCTGTGTGTCTCACTCTGACTCTCTCAGGCAAGCACATATACCCTGTGGCAAAATTTTAAAAATAAATGAATAAATTTACTATTTAGATGCAAAGTTTTAGAACAGCAATGAGAGAAAAATACAACAAATATATAATTACTTATTTTTATTTACCCTTTCCCTCTGTCTCTTTCCTTCTCTCTCTTTATACACACACACACACACACACACACACACACACACACAAATATATATAATATATACATATACACCTCCAACACATGTACATATGTTATCAGTAGGGCTTATTTTTCTTTTCTTTCTGTGGGAGTGTCCAGCGCCTTAGCCACCACGCCACCTGCTGGTCCCTCTTTCTTTTCTTTTTTTTTTTATAATCATTTATTTTAAAATTCCATTTGTTATTATTATTATTTTTTTAAAAATTTGACCAGACAGAGGCAGAGGGAAAGGGAAAGTGAGAAAGCAAGCCACCAGGTCTGAGACTTGAACTGTAGTCAGCCATGTGGGAATCCATTGCCTTTAACCACCTAACCACCCGCTGGCCCCTATTTTTCAAATAAACTGTTCAGAATAGATTCATCTAGTGTATTATATTTCAGATTTTATCATTTGAAATAAATTTCCTTAGATTTGTTTTGTTGTGTTTTGTTTTTGCAATAGACCCTAAATTTTTAACAAGATTCTTTCCTATTTTCTAATGTGAACGTTTGAAATTGTGTATTTTCTTCTCAGTATGCCATAGCCACATCTTATAGTTTGTCACATGAAGCTCTTCATCGTTATTATTTTATTATGACTTAAGATTCTCTGAATGAAGAGTTAATTAAAATGAAGGGACTTTGTGGGGAGGGACAGCCCATGGCATGGAGGTTAATGTGGCTGGATCCTATATGACTGACTGGGCGATTCAAGTTCATTGTAAAACATGTCAGGCACATGTGCACACATGCCCAAAATCCCCAGAGGAAAATGAAGACAAGAATACTGCACAGCCATGACCTCTGGGTGGTGCTTTCTGTCTTTCCTTCTTTCCCTTTGTGTCTCCTCTCAGTGAGTACACATGCTAAAAATGTTCATTTTGATTTCCAGATAAATTTTAGAAGTTACTTTCTATTTTCGTTCATGCATTTTATGTCTTATTTTCTTGTGCAGAGAGTAAAAGCATAATAAACTATGTCTGCTGGGGCTGACAGGTGGCATGCTGGACTCACACATGGGCGCTGGACTTCAGGGCGCTGGAATCCCACATGACTGCCATGATTCAAGTCCCAGACCTGGCAGTCTGCTTTCTCACTTTCCCTCTCTCTCTCTTTCTCTTACTCCACCCTCTCTGGTCAAATAAAAAATAAAGACATAAATATATATAAATAAAAAAATTTAAAAAAATTACTGTCTCCTTTATGACATTATTGAGTTTGTCTTTCTGGTTAACTTAATTTGTGGTCAAATTTTATAATCCATCATGGATATTCCACATCAAAACTTATAATTTTAATAATTATGCAATTATTAAGTAAAATATTATGTAATCCATTGATGCCATTCAAATTAAAACACTTCAGACCTTAAAAATCTACACTACTAAAAGGGATGCCAATATTGAGTCATATCTCATATAGAGCTAAAGAAATAAAATCTAAGTCAAGTAAGTAAATGTATAAGGACGAATTCATGTATTATGGGTTAAGTTGAAATGAAATATATATCATTAATCGCAGTTTATCTATTATGATCTATTTCTTGCACTTCCAACAATGTTTACCTTTTGAATACAGTTTTATTGTCTTCTTCAACATAGATTGAGCTTTTATAGGTCATGTTCCCACTCTTTATTTTGCCCTGTCTTCATCTTTCTCTGTCTGATTACCTCACTGCAGTGAAGCTCTTACTCCTCATTCAAGTACATTTTATTAAAAGTTAATTTTTCTGGGTTTTTATGATTAAAACTTTTCTAATATTTGGAAACTCAAGCATGATGAAATTGTTAAATGTGTCCAAGTGCATAGGTTCGTGTTTTAGTATCAAAGGATTTACTGAGCGTGAAGAAGTTAGTGATATGAAACTTCTCATTTTGGGGCACTCTCAGTGATTATAAAAGGTGGAATCAGAAGAACATTCTCTTCTGGAGATGAGGGCTGAAAGCGTGGGATGTTTTCTGAACTCTGGATGTGATTAGCAATTTGTGATACCTGTGTGGTACAAGTGCTTGTCTGTCCATAAAACGAGTTCAGGTGATTTACGGTGGTGTCTGGTTGTGAGGAAGTGTGTAGACCTCTCCAAGTGGGCTAGTGTCTTCCAGGTGGACAACGTGAAGCAGTACTGATTTCTCTGTGGGCTTCATCGAGATTCTTCGTAAATACTGCATCTTGATTATCTTTGGATAAGACCTTTACAGGCACTTGTCAAAATACGTGTCTTCTCTAAAGTGTTTTTTCTCTTTTTATTATCAGAACTATTTTTGCTCTGAAGATTATATACGTATAAATGTAATACACATTGGGTTGTTAGA
The DNA here is from genome assembly GCF_000334495.1 of Tupaia belangeri chinensis. NCBI lineage: Eukaryota > Metazoa > Chordata > Mammalia > Scandentia > Tupaiidae > Tupaia > Tupaia belangeri. The sequence goes on along the minus strand of NW_006159681.1, from coordinate 783,376 downwards.
AAAGTCATGACACAGTTTTACATAGAAAAACAGAAAAAAGACATCATGACTTTTCTGAAAACTATATATCTATTATACACACACACACATACCTCGTGTGTGTGTGTGTATGGCATAGTTATTCTGGGACGAACAGTATTTATGTAGTTAGGCTTGATGGAGTCTATTTACAATTTTTCCTTTCTATCCCTCACACCCTAAGCATTAAGGCAGAGCTGTCATGATTCCCAAATCTCTTTCATACACAAGGTCCCTATTTGTACATTCTGAGACTACAGAATAGAATTTGTGCAAGAATCTCTACCAATTATTCGTAACATCATTTTATTTTGAATATACGAAATAAGATGTCTGCATTTGCCTTACAGATGGTATAGAAAATAACAACTCCATGGTTTTGGTATATATGTTTTTTTTTTCCTTTCAATAACATCATAGATTCATCATGTTTCAAAATCCCCCCAAAGTCCTGTTTATCAATGTGCCTGCCTTTGCTTTGTTCTTATCTTATCTGTGGATTCTAAGTAGTTGCGATTTCCTTCATGTTTTTGGCCTCCCACTTGTTTACTGGTCTTGAGTTTTTGTGTCACTCTTGCTCCACTTTGTCTTTAGAAGCGTCTTCTCAACCAAGTACATGAAGTAGAAGTACTTGATATGCTGCCTGTGGTTCTCAGCTTCAGTGAAGCTCATTCAGTTCTCTCAGGGTCCAATTGCATTTTCATGAGCAGAGAGCTCATACTTGACAAGTGTCTTCTATGTGTCAAGTTTTTGATAATTAGTAAGACTTTAAGTGAAAGGCCTGGATTTCATATCTAGTCACTTATATATTTATATTTAATAAGACATTACTAATTCAAGATTTTGGATAAATCTGCCCATCTTCTATTATTTAGGCATCCACACTGAACGTACCTTGCAAAGCTTAATCACATAAATGTCACACGGAGAGCTATCTAATATAAAATCCCTTGTCGTTCTCAGAGATTCTGATACTGTCTGCCTTGAGTGAAGCCAGAATTTTGGATTTTAAATAAATTAACCAGATAAGGTACATGCAGAGAGTTTAAAAACTTACTTGATAACCCCCTGAATTTTGTGATGTCTGCTTTCCTTCCAAATCCCACATTTAACTGTTTCAATTGTACAGAGTCATAATTGGCCAATGATGTGCCATAAGGTTATAGAAACCTTACACAGTAATTCAGAGTGCTTGTGGAAATGTGAAACTAAAGTATAAGTTTATTTTTATGCAAGAAAATCTTTAAAAATCCATGTGGCTTTTTTCATAGTATACATTTTCCATGAACTTTTTGAAGATCCTTCACGTAATATTTAATTCTCTCTTATAGAAATGTGCCAGTAAATGTAGACCTTGCCTCAGACTTGCTATCATGAAGTTCCTTGAAACTCAGTGTCTCAGAGTGATTTAGATGATCTGAAAGTTCTCTCTTACAGCTCTTCTGTAACTGTGTACTGCTGCTAGGAGCTTTGTCAGATGCTAGAGCTTAGCTTTCTGAACTAGGAAGGGTAGAAGCATGTATCCCACTTCTACAATCAAGCTTTAATCACAGGAAGTCTAGGTGGTTGTGTGGGAGATAGAATAATGCCTCCCAGAGAAACCTACACCCTGATCCCTCAGACTTGTGAACATGTTATTTGAATGGCCACAGGGATTTTGCAGATGTGATTAAGATGAAGGATTCTGAGTTGCAGAGGTGATTCTACAGTATCACTATGGTTCACTCTAATCACATGGGTGGAATAAAAGGTGGAAAGTGGGTCAGGAAGATGAGATGGTGAAAGATTCTGGAGAGATCTTAGCAGAAAAAGAACTTGGCTCACCATTGCTGACTTGAGAGGTGGAAGTATGTGGCCATGAATTTAGTGGCCTCTAGAAACTCGAAAGGATGGCTCAATTGACAGCCAGTGAGGAGAAATGGGGACCTCAGTCCTACAGCCACAGATAATTGAGTCCTACCAACAATTTGAGCCTCCAAGCAGATTCTCCTTTCGCACCTCCAGAAAAGAATACAGGCCTTCTGACTCCTTTATGATAACCTGGGACAACCTGGGTTGAACTTACCCACAGAACTGCTAGATGTTGAACTTGTGAAGTTTACACACTAAATTTGTCTTAACTTGTTATGGCAGAAGTAGAAATTGAATGCACTCAGAAAAAAAGCAACATAATAAAATGCTAAGATAACACACACTACCATCTTACCCTGGGTGTAATCTTTAGAACAAACTTTACAATTGAATGCCAAGGGGTCAGATTTAATTTTTTGAGGTGGTAATTTCCATGTCACGATTCTATTCTTTCCTCTGCATAAAGCTCTTCATTAAAAATGAAATCTAGTAATTGAGAAATACATTAGGAGAATATCTTCACATGAGCATTTCAAAGGCTTTACAGTATGATGTACAAAATGTTGCGGGGAGTATATAAAATGCTCGTAAACACTAAGAGAATTTTCAGCTTGGAGGAAGAGACTATTTCTGAGTTTAACTATGTAAAATAAAGTGCAAAAGTTTCTCAAGCCAATTTGAAATTTTATGAGAGTTGCATATCAGTGAATCATCTTTGTTTAACTTTTCTGGAAGTCAAAGTAGCTAATATGCTCTCCAAACATTGCATTTTTTTCTTCTACATATTGTGCTTTGAGAATTAGACTTCTTCACAATTGGAATAATTTGGAGAATGGTGTTACATGGCGAGATTGATTTTTTTCTTCTGTTTGTATATGTTGAGTCATTCTCCCTCAGTCAGTTAAATAGAGTAGAATTATTCATCAACCTTTTTTTTCATTCCTGTACTCTCTGGGATTTATGTTCCAGAATCTTTCTTTTATTGTGTATAAATCGTATTCTGTTATTTGTGCTATACCTAAATGTAATTGCACTTACTAATAGAATCTAACTGGTAAAGTCAACAAATTGTAAGTAGACATTTTGAAAAGGGACAAATGTATTTTATATTTTGGAATTAGTGTTGTTCTATATGAAAAGTGATACATATTAATCTAATATTTTAGTAATAAACTTAGTTCGATGGCAGATTTAATTGCTATTAAATATATGTTTATGTGATTATGCCCTCAGTCAATGAGGTAGTAGGCTAAAATAAATTATGAATGTTTAATAACTTATATGACATAATTTTTAGCTTTTCTCCTTCTTCATAGAGATTTTAACCCTATTTTTGGCAGAATTTTACAAAGTGTACTTGAGACTCTGGCCAGCAAAGTAAGATAAAGAAAAGAAATGAAAGGGATAATAAAAAGTAAGAAAAAAACAACATTCCATTATTTACATATGCCACAATTGCCTATGCTGAGAATTCAAAAGTATTTCTACAAAAAAAATTTTAGAAATAACAGGAAAATTTAGCAGTCTTTCTAACTACAAAGTCAATATATATAATTCAACAGTATTTGTATTGGCCAGCAGAAAACAAATACAAAAAGGACAATATTCCACCTTTACTAGAATTTATTTATCCAATACTTAGTCATGAATCTATAGAAAGTTGTAAAAGCTATACATTAAAAAAAAAAAATCACAAAGTGTGAGCCAGCGGGTGGCATAGAGTTTAACGTGTTGTATTCCAAATGGGTGATTTCTTGATTTGAGTCCCAGATCCTGCTTTAAAAACAAGTCAGGCATATGTGTGTGTATGTGTGTGTGTGTGTGTGTGTGTGTGCCCAAAATTCCAAGAGGAGAATGGTAGAGAGGGGACTGGAGCATTGCCACCATCCATGGAGGCTGATTTCTCGGTTTCTCTTTCTCTGTCTTTCTCTAGTGAAAGCATGTACCCTAGCAAATCTTAAAACAAAACAAAACAAAAAGAATCCTACAAAGTATTAGTGAAAAATATTGACTATCTAATTTAATAAATAAAGAATGTATACATTCAAAGATTTTTTTTTTTAGACTATCACTTCTGGTTCACATGTAATCATTTTACATTTTTGTGGGGCACTGCATGTATTTTAAAGCGCACATACAGAGTAATAAAAAAATCAAGGCTACATGCATTCTCGGTTGCTGACAATTTTTACCCCACCCTCTCATACCTTGTGCAACTTCTAGTGTCTATGTTTATCACTATACTTTTATTCTATTGAGGCCTTTAGCTTTTACTATAGGACCCTAGCTATGTTTTGTTTTAATTTATTCCATTGTTCATTTATTTATTCATATGCTATACGTTCAACCACTGTATATCATTATAGCTTGTAAAATGAATTTTCTTAGCACGAATACACTGTATATTAATCCAACTAAAAGGTATTATATCATACATGTTATCATCGACAGATAATTTTCTGGTTTTGTTTCCCTTAAATGTTTTGTTTCTTTCTTTTTGTCCTTAATTCCCTCCCTCTCATCCTTTCCCATTTTCCACCCTCCTCTGACACTGTCTCTAGTATCCAAAATTGTTCTCCAGGCTTTCATATCTTCTGCTCTTTCAGTTTCTACCACTGAGTGCAGACTTCTTGGTGTAGGTTAAGTGGAAGACATATTTATTTTTCATAGCCTGTTTTATTCACTTAGCATTATGTCTCCTAGCTTCATTCATTATTCAATCAGTCTAGGTTCAATGCAGGAGATCATTGTTACTTATGGCTGAGTAGTATTCGTTGTGTATTCGTGCAATGTTTGCTTTAGCCATTCATTGGCTGTTGAACACTTTGGAAGATTCTATGTCTTAGCTAAAGTAAAGGAAGCTGCAGTAAACATAGATGTGTAAACATGTACAGCAGAGCGATTTACTGTCCTTTGAGTGTATACCCAATAGTAGGATTACGGGATCAAATAATAACCCTATATTCAGATTTTTTTTTCAGTTTTTGCTGTAGGGTTTGTGTGCTTATTAGAAAGAGAGATATATTGAGATGTCAATCTTCTGGCCCCAGCAGGTAGAGAGGTTGGCAAGGAGTGATCACACTGCATTCCTTTCTCCTGTCTCCCTTACTTTTAGATTTTTGAGGAAATTCCATATTGTTAGTACAATTGATGTACTAATTTTCATTTTTTCCAAATGTGCTCAAGGGTTCTCCTCCCTCTAACTTGGCAAGCACTTGTTAATCTTTGACTTTGTTTGCTTTATGATTATTTCTTTTCTTTTTTTGGAGAGGTTTTTGCTGCAGGGTGCGTGCGTTCACCAAAAAGACAGAGAGAGAAAGAGAGAGAGAGACAGAAAGTGAGAAATCACTACCCAGGGGGGATGGCCATGCCACAGTCCCTTCTCCCCCATTCTCCTCTTGGGATCTTGGGCACGCACGCACACGCGCCCAGCACAAGTTTAAGTCACCGAGTCCAGGACGCAAACCGCGGTCAACTACATGGGAGTTCAGCGACATAGCCCTATGGTTATTTTTTAAATGACTTTTATAATCCCATTCTGATGGGATTTGAATTGCATTTCCCTTATTATATCAGATATTGAACACTTTTTCATATGCTTTTTAGCCATTGGTATGTCTTCCTTTGAGAGCTCTATGTTCAGATTGCTTGTTTTTACATTAGATTATTAGTTTCCTTGCAAAGATTGAAAGACTTAATGTTTTGAAGATGCAGTTTCTTTCCCACGTTAACCTATAAATCCCCCAAAAAAGTCTCAGTCAAATTCCTAAAATTGTACTAATATTTATTGCAACACTATTCACAATAGGCAATATACATAATCAATGTAGGTATCCAGCAACAAATGAAAAGATAAAGAAAATATGGTATGTATATACAATAGAATTTTTTCAACCATTAAAAAGGGTGAAATCCTGTCATTTGAGACAACATGAAAAGAAAATTTGGAAGATATTTTATTAAGTGAAGTAAGACAGGCATAGAAAGAGAAAAATCACATGTTTCTTACTCATCTGTAGGAAGTTAAAAAAGTAGAAGTCCTAGAAGTAGAGAATAAGTAAAATGGTGACTAGAGTCTGGGAAATATATCAGATATTGAACACTTTTTCATATGCTTTTTAGCCATTGGTATGTCTTCCTTTGAGAGCTCTATGTTCAGATTGATTGTTTTTACATTAGATTATTAGTTTCCTTGCAAAGATTGAAAGACTTAATGTTTTGAAGATGCAGTTTCTTTCCCACGTTAACCTATAAATCCCCCAAAAAAGTCTCAGTCAAATTCCTAAAATTGTACTAATATTTATTGCAACACTATTCACAATAGGCAATATACATAATCAATGTAGGTATCCAGCAACAAATGAAAAGATAAAGAAAATATGGTATGTATATACAATAGAATTTTTTCAACCATTAAAAAGGGTGAAATCCTGTCATTTGAGACAACATGAAAAGAAAATTTGGAAGATATTTTATTAAGTGAAGTAAGACAGGCATAGAAAGAGAAAAATCACATGTTTCTTACTCATCTGTAGGAAGTTAAAAAAGTAGAAGTCCTAGAAGTAGAGAATAAGTAAAATGGTGACTAGAGTCTGGGAAAAGTAGTGGAGCAGGAGAGATAGAGAGAGATGTTGGTTAACTGGTAACAATTTATACCTAATTTTGTTGGAATATCTTCTAGTGTTCCATAGCACACTAGGGCAGTTAACAATAACTTATTATATATTTCAAAATAGCAGAAAGAGAATTTTGAATGTTCTCCACACTAAGTAGTGATAATATTTGAGGTGATGAGTATGTTAATTACCTTCATTGATCATTGCACACTGTGTCATGGACTGAAAAAAAATCACAGTGTACTCCATAAATACGTACAATGAATATGTGTCAAAAATTCTATCTATTCTTTAGGGGATGAAGTACCAATTATTAAAATACATTATAAAAAACTTATGGAAAAACTTATGACCAAGAGTAGCTATGGTAATATGATAGCTGTATACTCCTGGACCCCATGAATATATCATGCTCCTGGACCCTATCAGTATTAATAGCTGTTGTGAAGGTTTGGCACAGTGACCAACACTGTAAGAGAATTTAAAAGCACATATTCCATTAGATGATTTATGGTGAAAGTGACACCACAGTGTAGTGGGGAAAGTGTGATAATTTCAATAATTTACGATGGATCGATTTCTCAAGTGTACCTTGGCCTCTAACTTGCTTTATATATTCCAGATGAGCTACAAAAGCAAGCATGCTGCTGGTATTGGTATTTAGACATTCAAATAATGCATAAGGCCACTTCATTTTGATATTAATATTTTTCTTCATGATAGATTACATTTAGCATATTTTCATGTGCTTATTTGCCATTCATCTATTTTATTTTGTGAAGTACTTTGCAAAATTCTTACCAATTATATATATTTTTTCTTTTTTTATTATTATTATAATCTTGTCTATATTACATTGAATCACATATATCTTTACAATCTATTACATTTCTTTTTCCAGAAGGAATACCTTGCCTATCAGTCAAGACAAAGATATTACTATCCACATCATCATCAAATAGCTTTACAACATTTTTTCCAGGTTATTATTATTTTTCTCATTTTTTTTCAAACATTTAATCACTATATATCATTTTTCTTGTAAAAAAGAATTTACCAAACATGAAATATTTCTCAGACCAGTCCAGTTGAGAATACTATAAATGTTATATTTTTTTAAGTTGAGTTTTGTTTTGGAAATTTTTGCTATTGGGACAGCAGTTAGTGTAACGGCTATGTCGCTGGACTCCCACGTAGTCGACCGCGGTTCAGGTCCTGGACCCAGTGGCTTAAACTCACGCCAGACGCATGTGCGCGCGTGCCCAAGATCCCGAGAGGAGAATGGAGGAGAAGGGATTGTGGCATGGCCATTCCCCCTGGGGGGCGATTTCTCGCTTTATGTTTCTCTGTCTCTGTCTGGCGAGCGCACGCGCCTTATAGCAAAAACCTCTTCAAAAAAAAAAAAAGAAAAAGAAAAAGAAATTTGTGCTATTGGTTGCATGTACTTGCTAGAGAGACAGAAAGTGAGAAATCACCCCTGAGGGATGGACGCATCACAATCCCTTCTCCTCCATTCTTCTCTAGGGATCCTGGGCATGCACGCACATGTGCCTGGTGTGAGTTTTAATTATGATAGAGGTGGGAATCCAGTGATGTAACCATTGCACCATCTGCTGTTCCCAGGTTTTGGGAGTTCTTTTGTTTTTGCAATTAGAAAGAGATTGATATATTTGGACACAAGTTCTTTGAAATCTATATAATTTGGACACAAGTCCTTTATAAACTATATGACTTGCACACATTTTTTTCCCCATCTGTAACTTAATCTAACTTAGTTAGGAATCAAACCTATGCCTTCCACAGCTGCCAGCCTCCTAGGTGGTGGCTACTTCTGTCTCCATAGTGGGCTATGCATATAAAGATATCACAAAAAAATAAGATAAAATAAAAAGAAATAAAGAAAGATACCACTACAAGAGACGTTGGAAAAATTAACCTTACAAGAGATAAAATTGAGTGATTATATTTTCTCTTCCTCTTTGTGTGATATTGAAAAAAGTTAGCTAACACCTTCAAGATAACTTAGTTAATTACAGTTTCCTAATTTTAAAAAAAATTTGCTAATAATTTCTAGTTGAATAAGGTTTGGAAAAATAGGAGGCAATGTATATAAATAGTCCATCAATAAAAGGACATTAAAAGATGGTAATTTTAAATTTTGTGTATTACATATACTCATTGAAACCATCCAACCATAGATATAAATATTTTCCTTTCCATTTATTTAATACTTTTCCTTTCACCAGATGTGGTAACCAAAGTTAAATACTTGATATTATTACTTAATTTTCAAGTTCATACAAATACTACACTTTGGACAGCTTGTATCCTTTAAATAATTTAAATTCATAACATAAAGTTCTATATTTTTAAAATTTTGCCAGAGGGTATGTACACTCACCAAAAACAGACAAAAGAGAGAGGGAGAATAAGAGGAAGAACTACCCACCCCATGAGCAGCACGTGGTCAAGCTGCAATCCCTCCTCCATTTCCCCATCCTGTTGGGATTGGGAGTGCACACGCGCACACACACACACACACACACACACACACGACATGCATGTCTCTGAAGTCACCCAATCTAGAATTTGCACCACATGGTTGGCCACTTGGAATGTGGCTCCCCAACCACTAGGCTATGGAACTGGCTCAAAAATTGTTTATCAGCAGGTTTATGAAATAATGGTGCAAATGCTATAATTAAAAATATTTAAACTCAAAATAGGAATTAAATTTTCATCTTGGAATAATGATCAGCTGTGCGTGAGTTTCTTTCATGTCACTTTCTTTAGAAAGCATTATATAGTAACAGCAAAACTGACTCTAAAGACCAAAGGTCCATGAAGATAGACTGAAATTCAGCAATTTTCTTCAATGTTTGAAATATCTTGAAAAAAACTGAGTGATATACATAAACAAAGCAAGAAAATAACTTTATGTGCTATAGCTAAAATTATATTACATTTATTCCATTGCAGCTTAAAACTTCGCAGTGCTTTATTGTGTGCATGTATAACACACACAAAAAAACCCAACTCACTTACTATTTGACTGATGGAAAACAAACAGATTGTTTCTAGATAGTCTTTGTTTGGTTTAATCAATGCAAAATAAATCCTCTTGAATAAGTTATGTTTTCATATTTTTCTTTTACTCTTTATAATAGAAAAATAAAAGTGGAGAAAGAGACAAATGTAATGCATAATTTTTGAAACAATAAACAATGTGAACTTCTATGAGCAATTCAATTACTCTCAGTTTTATGTCTATGTTATTTTCTTTTTTTAATAGTTATTTTGTATTTAATTTTACTTATTTATTTAAATTTAATCAAAGAAGGACAGAGTGGGAGAGAGAGAGGAAAGCATGAAAGCAATCCACCATGTCTGGGACTCGAACAGTGGTCAGCCATGTAGGAGTCCAGCACTCTTAACCACCATGCCACCTGCTGGCCCCATCTATGTCATTTTCAACACAAGGAATTATTTATTATTTTGATTAGTATACCCAAATGGAAGGCAAGAATAATATTTCAGTGTGGCTTATATTCTCATTTAAAAATTATTAATAGGTTACTAAGTTTACGTTTGGTGAATTCCTTCTTGTATCTCCTCTGTTATTTTTTATTTTTGGAGAGATTTTCACTATAGGGCATGTGCACTCGCTAGACAGACAGAGACATAGAGACAGAAAACGAGAAATCACCCCCCAGGGGGATGGTCACGCCGCAATCCCTTCTCCTCCATTCTCCTCTCGGGATCTTGAGCACGCATGCACATGTGCCCGGCGTGAGTTTTAAGCCACTGGGTCCGGGACGCAAACCGCGGTCAACTACGTGGGAGTCCAGCGACATAGCCATTACACTAACTGCTGGTTCCCTCTTATTTTTCTAACAAGTTGTTAAGTTAGAAAGCTCAGTACATATACCGGTTGACATTTTGCTGATCTTTTATATTATACAGACTATTTTCCAGTCCACATTTCTATTTTAACTTCACTTATTATGGTCTGTAAAATAATGTGATACTTGTCTATATTTTTGTTCATTTCTTCTCTTTCTTCAGTTGGGGGAAATGGTATTATCTCCTTACTCAAGGTTATACAATTATTCTCCTAATGAATTTCAATATGAAAATAATGCTTTGTTGACTAATAGAAGGATTCAAAATTAAAATTTGTAAAAAAACCCAAAAAACAGGCAGCAATTCAATTACTCTCAGTTTTATGTCTATGTTATTTTCTTTTTTTAATAGTTATTTTGTATTTAATTTTACTTATTTATTTAAATTTAATCAAAGAAGGACAGAGTGGGAGAGAGAGAGGAAAGCATGAAAGCAATCCACCATGTCTGGGACTCGAACAGTGGTCAGCCATGTAGGAGTCCAGCACTCTTAACCACCATGCCACCTGCTGGCCCCATCTATGTCATTTTCAACACAAGGAATTATTTATTATTTTGATTAGTATACCCAAATGGAAGGCAAGAATAATATTTCAGTGTGGCTTATATTCTCATTTAAAAATTATTAATAGGTTACTAAGTTTACGTTTGGCGAATTCCTTCTTGTATCTCCTCTGTTATTTTTTATTTTTGGAGAGATTTTCACTATAGGGCATGTGCACTCGCTAGACAGACAGAGACATAGAGACAGAAAACGAGAAATCACCCCCCAGGGGGATGGTCACGCCGCAATCCCTTCTCCTCCATTCTCCTCTCGGGATCTTGAGCACGCATGCACATGTGCCCGGCGTGAGTTTTAAGCCACTGGGTCCGGGACGCAAACCGCGGTCAACTACGTGGGAGTCCAGCGACATAGCCATTACACTAACTGCTGGTTCCCTCTTATTTTTCTAACAAGTTGTTAAGTTAGAAAGCTCAGTACATATACCGGTTGACATTTTGCTGATCTTTTATATTATACAGACTATTTTCCAATCCACATTTCTATTTTAACTTCACTTATTATGGTCTGTAAAATAATGTGATACTTGTCTATATTTTTGTTCATTTCTTCTCTTTCTTCAGTTGGGGGAAATGGTATTATCTCCTTACTCAAGGTTATACAATTATTCTCCTAATGAATTTCAATATGAAAATAATGCTTTGTTGACTAATAGAAGGATTCAAAATTAAAATTTGTAAAAAAACCCAAAAAACAGGCATGATTTTTGATTACATCAGGTAATAACTGTGAGATTTTACATAAGTCAACCATATACTCAGCATTTTACTTTCCTCATTGAACAAACGTTTGTTGAGTGCCAATCAAGTTCCATATACAGATCTAGAGTCTCAGGATTTAGCAGAGACAAAAATAGACAAGACTCTTTACTATGTGGATTTTTATAATATATTGGTGAATAAATGCCTTTGGTGTGAAGTGTTAATAATTGCATTTACTTACTAAGAATGCTAAGAGTAAGATCCACCACAATAATATCATTTTTAGATTGTAAAGCTATAAGCAACACGATGGGGATCTTGGATTATCATTCTTTCGAATGCACAGCAGATTTCCCTTTCTATCCAGAGAAGCCATCAGTAAGTGAAGGTTTGGTGTCATCATAAACTGCTCATGATTTGGTAGAAAACAGATAACAATAATAAAATACTACTAGGATTCTGATTATTCTTTAACTGGTAAGTTAAGAATCTATGATAGTAATGTTAATTAAAACTAATTGTAAATGTTTTATTTTTGCTAGCTATTTTTTTTCTTTTTTTTGGAAAGGTATTTGCTATAGGGCATGTGTACTCGACAGAAAGACAGAGGGACAAAAAGCGAGAAATCACCCTCCAGGGGGACGGCTATGCTGCAATCCCTTCTCCTCCATTCTCCTCTGGGGATCTTGGGCATGTACGTACACACGCCCAGCATGAGTTTAAGCCACTGGGTCTGGGACTCAAACTGTGATCGACTACATGGGAGTCCAGAGACATAGCCATTATGCTAACTGCTGGTCCCCGCTCTAGTTGTTTAAACCTTTCCATTCTGTTTCTAGTTTATTGAGGCTTTATCATGAATGGGTGATATATTCTTTCATATTCTTTTTCTGCATCAATTGATGTAATCATCTGAATTTTATTCTTTAGTTTGTTGATATAGTTCATTGTGTTGACCAATTTTTAAATGTGAACTGTTCTTGCATACTTAGAATAAATTCTACTTATTTATGGTATTTCATGTATGTGTACTTCCTAGATGTGCATTTCTTGTCATTTATTTTGGAGCTTTCTTCTTTTTTTTTTTTTTTTAAGAGAGAGATTTTTTCCGGTAGGGCGTGTGTACTCACCAAAGACAGACAGAGAGACAGAGAGTGAGAAATCATCCCCCAAGGAGGATGGTCATGCCGTGTTCCCTTCTCCTCCATTCTCTGCTCAGGATTTTGGGCAAACACACACACACACACACAGCATGAGTTTGAAGACACCAGATCTGGGACTCAAACTGTGGTTGACTACATGGGAGTTCAGTGACATAAACATTATGCCACCTGCTGGCTTTCTAGAACTTTCTTGATCATTATTACTTCAAATATTTATTATATTCTATTTGTTTTTTCTTTTCTCTATGATATTCCAATTATGGATCAGTTATATCTCTTGAAATTGTCTCACATTTTTTGTGTGTTTGGTGTTCTAATACAATTATCATTTTGCATTTCAGTTTGAGAAGTTTCTCTTGACCTATACTGACCTTCACGGGTTCCTTCATGGACTGTGTCAAACATCCTGAAGGACCTGTAGAAGGCATTTCTCAGTTCTATCAGAGAGTTTGTTTCTAGTATTTCTTTTTGATTTGTCCTTAAACTTTGTTCTTTTAGCTTGTCTGTTTTGTTTCTGTTCTTGCCTACTTCTCTGTTTATTTTACCCATTTGTTATTTTAGCTTGTCTGTTTTGTTTCTGTTCTTGCTACAGTGCATGAATGCTTCCAGAGACAGACACAGAGAGAGAAAAAGATAAAATGAGAAATTATCTCCCAGGGGTATAGCCAGGCTCTTCCATTCTTCTCTTGGGATCTTGGGCACACACGCACCTGCAGCTGGCATGATTTTCAAGCTGTCATGTCCAGGGTTCGAACCATGGAGTCAGTCATGTGGGACCTAGTGACCTACTCCCCATGCAGCCTGCTAGTTCTGTAGTTTGTCTATTGTTTATTAGTGCCTTTGACTTGTTATTGATAGTTATTTTACATTGATAGATAATTCCAACCTTCATGTTGGAGCAGAGTCTAATTTTGATACTTGATTGTTTCTTCAGATACCATGTGCTTTGTGATTTCTTGCTATATTGTTTTTTATATGTTATATTGGTTAAGAGAGGAGCTATAACTAGGCCTTGGGTGTGAACATTTAGTTTATGTGTATTGGAGTTACATTTTGTTTAGTGATTTCTGTGGGTCTTGTTGCCAGAGCTCATTGGCAAGTTTCTCTGTTTGGCTCCTTCCTTGACTTTGGATTTCCCCTGCAGAGGGGTGAGCTATCTAACAAGAAACACCTGTGAGGTTCACAGAACTCATACCCATGTGCACTGAAAGACTGAGATTTAATTGGAAGACTATTCAGTATTTCTCCTCCCTGACACCTTAGCACCATAACAACCGTGCTGACACTTGGGCACAAAGTGTGTTCAGCACAATAAGAGGACATCAAAATGAAAATGCTGCAACATACAGACTCTCTCTGAGCAGGAGTCAGCGTACTTCACAGGGATTATCTTCCCCTCTCGACGTTGCCACTGGAACACCTTTCTGGAATTCTCCCTGTGGAAATACGGTGCAGTTCATTGAGGTAAGCCCATAAATGTGTCTCCCTAGACTTTGGACCCCAGAAGTTTCTCCCTTTCATGCTAGTTTACACTCAACCTCTAGCAATTTCTCAAAATTACCATTCAAATGTTATTAACAATTCACAGCTCCAGTGACTTCTGCTCCAGTTACGCATATCTTGACTATCTTTCTGAATTTGGTTGTCTTCCTGGATCCCTAGTGGTAGTTTGTCCCACAAGCTCTGTTCACTAATAGGTCAAGAAAGTCATTGGTTTACATTTTGTCCAGCTTCCTCTTCATTTGTGTAGGTGACTGACTTCAAGCCCTTTACATCTGCAAACTGAGATCAGAAACATCCATTGACTTTTGCTTAAGTTGCAATTTATGGTAGGCTAACTACACATAGTCTAAGCTAGTATGCCGATATTTTAACCTATTCAATATCTAATTTATTGCTTCCAAATGTTGCACTAAGAGTAGGCTCAGGCCAGCTGGTGGTGTGGTGGTTAAGGTAGCTGGCTCCCTCATGGCCAACTCTATGGACCTGGACCTGGTGACCATGTCGGGTGCATCAATGTGTATGTGTGTTTGTGCATGCCTATGCCCAACTTCCCCAAAAGACATATGGATGAGAAGGAATTGCAGTGGGCCATATGCCCTGGGGGGCTTTCTTACTTTACTTCTATCTGTCTCTATCTCTCTTAGGTGAGCACATACACCTTATAGCAACTAAAATGAAAAAGAAAAAGAGTACACTATTTTTCTTCTATCCAAGTGGGCCCTAACCAAGTAGAAAGCAAATGTTACTTTATTCACATTATACAATATATATAACAATCTGCCCAAGTAAAAAATTCAAACAAGCAAACAAAAAACTAAAGGATTGTTTTTTGAATTGAGTTGAATATAGATATCAAGACATTAACAGCATTTATACATTTATAAGCTGCTAATTGCAGAGACAAGAGAATTTCAAACTAAAATCAAAGCATTCTGCTTTTGCAGAGGGGCATCACCTTACCTCCAAAAGAGGGTTACATATTTTTAAAAATTTAGTGAATAATTTGATAAACAAAGGGACAAGGATGTATGTATATGCTCATGAAAAAAAATATGCATTTCCCAAACATCCTAACCAAAACAAATACATACAGCTCTTGTTTCAAAACAAGAGTTTTAGTTGCCCCAGCATTATATCGTAAATATATTTTATTCAATTGAAAATCCGTATTTATCATATAATGAAATTTTATATGAACTTGAGTCTATTCCTGAACTTGAGATTAGTTGCTCACTAATCTGAACATTCACTTACCCAGTAGTTATTTTTAAATTTATTATTTTGTGTGGTCGTACATGTTTTATCACTCAATTGTTTTCAAAATATTTACTATCTATTTTGATAAAACTTTTCAAAGAATATACTTTGCAGACATCATTTTAAATTTAAAGTAATAGCAATACTAAAAGTTCTTTAAGTTTATGAATTAATTAAAAGAGAAATGTTATCATATTTGAAATTTCTGTACTAGAAAAGCAAATCTTTCTATTCAAGTATCTTTTTCAGATTCTTTAATGTATAAGCCCTAGTTCTGTTTATTATGTTAGTTCGTGGTCTGTTTTTGATCAGATGCATTTTCTTACAATATCTTTGGATAAGTCCTGTCTTTGGTTGAAATTGAAAACAAATGCATTTTATTTATTGTGTGACTATGTCCAAGGTTTTTTGAAAGTGGTGTATTTATAATTACACTTAATATATCAATTCCTTATGATTTTTTTTTATTATGAAGAACCTATACTGTTTTTTTCTCACTGAAATATAATTTAGTCACATGGTGGCTCTATTTTATACTTATTTTCACATTTAGATCCATTTCTTCTTTCCTTTCTATGATTTGCATTCATCAATAGTAATCTGTCCATCTTAATTTTTTTTATCTTTTCGCTCTATAAATGTCTTCTAATTCTCAATTCTCATGTTCTTTTCTCCTGTAGACTTCAGATCCTATCTCTCTAAATATTGCCTACACATTACTTTATATATATATATAAGGTTTATCTGTTTCCTGCTATGTACTTTCTGATTGTATTTTTCTTTCACAAGTGTACAGTCAGTTTTCTTTGGAGTCAGAAATGATTTCAAACATTAGAACACTTCTAAGGCTCTTAACCTTGGGCAAATATCATAATCTTCCTCTTGATATTTTTTCTTCTCTTTATTAAGTTGTAAATTTTAGGTCCATTTCTTAAACCAGTAAAACATAATTTTATCCATTACATTTCTATGAAAAATTTAGACACCAATATTTTAAGAATATTATGCTTTTAAAAATTATTTTTAGTAGTTATTTTTTCTTAAATGCAAATTAGGTACTTTTTATATTGCATTGAATCACATGTATCTTTACAGTGTATTAAATTTCTTTTTCCAGCACAATTGCCATGCCTATCAGTCAAGACAGAGACATTACTATCCACATCATCATCATCATCAAATAGCTTTTCATGTTTTTAGATGAGGATGATGGTGATTATTATTTATTATTTATTCTCATTCTTTTTTAAACATTCAGTCACTATACATCATTTGGTTTGTAAAGAGAATTTACCCGACATGAAATACTTCTTAGAACAGTTCAGTTGAGAATACCATACATGTTACCATCAACAGGTAATCACAGGTAATAAACCATTTCTGTGTCCCAGTAATGTCATGCCTCCCTATTTGTTCTCATGCTGTGCTTCTCTATACTTGTTCCTTATCCCTCTCCCTCACAGAAATGCAGATTCTGATATCCCAACCCAGACCTATCAAAAGGAACATTTGGAGCCCTGGGAGTCTGTATTATAACAAGACCCCAGAGGATTCTGATAGACCCACATATCTGAGAATCAGAGCTGTGCAGCTGTCTAAGCTTAGCCTCACTTTAAGTCTCCTGAACTGAAGGCTCCACCTCCTTCCAACCCACACACACTCCATCTCTCAAAAGTAGACTTTACTGCTGCAAGCCAAACGGCTTCACACGAAGTGGCAAGAGACGTTTATCGAGTCTTTGCTGTGCCCATGATCATGTAAATTTCTGTATTTGGATTTTCTCATTATATAAAGGGGTGGTACATACCATGGCTGTCCCATAATTAAGGAAACTGAGGCCTGGGGGTCCTGAACGATGTGTCCAAAGTGGACAGCCAAGAGGGGCTCAAGCTGGGATTTGACCCCAGTTTTAGTCCAAAGCTGAAGAACCTGCCTTATGTCTGATACAATTTCTCTGACACAGTGCCCTGTCCATGCAACCCAGCTGGCTCCTCAAGTTCTTTTCCTCCTGATCCCCCTCAGAAGTTTTCCTAGCCTCCCCCCACACCAAGGATATGGTCTCTGAAGTGCCAGGGCTACTTAGGAATCATGAAGGAAGAGGGAGACACGAAATATCGGGGATAAGTTTTGTGGTTTTGTCATTTTTTTAAAAAAAATTTAATTATTATTCATACATTAAATTGCAATACATCATTTAGATTGTGAAGAGACCTTACCCAGCATGATATACACCTCAGTCTAGCCCAGTTGAGACTATTATACACATCCTTGTCAACAGATAAAAAACCTTATCTGTGTACCACAAATGTCTTACCTCTCCATTCCGTCCCCCCCAAATTTCCTTTCCTACTCTCTTCCCCTCCCACACTCTCTCTAGTGTTCATTACAATTTTTAATGCTTTTATGGTCTCTAATCTTTCAGTCTCTACCATAGAGTGTGGACAGTCGGTATATGTTAAGTGGAGACATACAGTGTCTCTCTTTCATAGCCTGACTTACTTCACTCAGAAGCAAATCTTCCATATTTGTCCACTTTCTATTAAATTTCAGGACCTTGTTGTTTTTTATGCTGAATAGTACTCCATGGCATATATTTGCCATCATTTTTCAATCCATTCATCTGTTTGTGGACATTTGGGTTGGTTCCATGTCTTAGCAATCGTCAATAATGCTGCAATGAAAATAGTTGTGTTCTGACTGAGTGCTCTCCTGTCCTTTGGGTAGATACCCAGGAGTGGTGGTGTCTCATGTCAATGTCCCACCACAAGCAAGCTCCTAATGTCCCTTTTTTGTTTGTTTATTTGTTTGACCTGAAATCAAGGGAAGCATTCTAACCAGCACAAGGACAAGGAGATAGGCTGAAAATCTTAGAAAACTAAAGTTCCCAGAGCTGATGATTAATCAAATGGAATGGCAGTTAGTGGATATGTTGCTTTTTATCATATTGGAGTAGAAATGCTAAGGTGTATCCTAAGGTTCTTGATCCTCAGAGTATCCCAACAGAAATGGGCACCATGTGCCCTCAGCAGTAGCCAGATCGATAGTACTTGCTTTAGCATATTCCCCTATGTCCTTGCCTTACTCCCCTACTTACTTCTCCAGTTTTTGGAATTTCCTCCCAAATACTATTCTTGAAATTAGATGCCTGTTTCAGGTTCTGCTTTCAGACAAAACCCATGAAGACTCATAATGAAAGTGGCCTGAGAAAGCCCTTGGAAATCTCTCAGGATGGAATGCTGGACCTCACTTACACAGAGGCTGCTTTACAAAAAACCACAACTCACTGGGGTTAACGAGGGTGCCTTAAGCTCTGACGTGTGGACCACCGCTGGTATGACTATCTCTGGTGCTGAACTGGGAATAGGTCCACATAGAAAGGAAAGCGGCATATGAAGCCTCCCTACTCCTCAGTTATGTGGAGGTGAGAGTAATGATAAAGATGTTGAGTTGGCTCTTTTATAAGCTGCTGTAGAATCCTAGAAAAGCAGTCATGGCAGGCCAAAGCCAAAAACTCTCAACCCAGAACTTACTGTGAAAACCAGAAGGACTCCATGGAAGTATTTTTAGAGACTCGGGCCTTGCAGATGGAAAGCAAACAGTGATGAAGAGTAGGCATAGGATCTCATTATGAGTTTGGAAGAACTTCAAGGGTGAATAAATGTGCAGTCTCAGTGCACTCAAATCAGGGTCCTGATATGAAATGAGGAGTCTGAGAGTTGGGGAAGAAACAGATGAGTGAACAAATTGCAGACGTTGAATCCCAAGATAGCTTTTAAAACTCTGGTAAAGCCAAAACAGACATATTCCCACTGCTAGAGCTGAAAGGGCCTCTCATTTCCTGGAGACTGAAATGCATGTCTCACAAGATAATGCTTGTTTTCCTCAAGATTCATGCCTCACTGTCATTATTCCTTCCAGATCAATAACTAAAGTCAGGTTTATGGGTAGCCTCATCCAGTAAATACAGTCCCTGATATAAAAGAAGTAACTATTTACTGTTAGATTTGCAGGGTTTGGCTCAAATATATGAACATTCAGCCAGTTATAGATGTTGTAGCAGAACATGGAAGTACTAGACATGCCATTGGGAGGAGCAGCAGGTAGAGTGACCTACAAAAGCTGTATAGGGAAGAATTTATTGTTAGAAGGCCCTTTTCCATGATTTGCAAGTTATCTGGAAGAACATGTGGGACAGGTCTTAGATGGCAATATGGGGATTGCGAGGGGACACTAGTCAAGATCATCAGGATATTTGAGACGCCTGGAGGTGGCTGTCTTCTGCAGGCCAGTGTTTCTGTAGCAGACGCTGATGGAGCTGGGCTCCTGGTATCAACGAGACTGGCAGAGTTCTAAATGAGAAGAATCCAGGTGGTGGCACTTACCTGTTAGATGTGGTTGTCGTAATTACTGTCACGTTCAGCAAGGTCGGAGTGGCCACAAATTTGGACAGCAGAGATTTATGGCCATGTCTCACAGACTGTGGTGTTTCTAGAAATGGAAGATGAGCAGCCTTACGGGGTATTCCTTATAACTGGAAAAAAGGCAGTTCTGCTAAACAGAAGATTAAGTTATCTACAGTTGAAACTGTGTTTCCCACTTTGTTTTTCAACTTAGCCAACTCTCATGTCCATGGTCCATTGATTGTGGTTTGGTACATACTTTCTGAGGAAGGACCATAAATACCATTCATTATATATACAAACAGTACATGTCCCTCCTAATCTGACCCAAATGTATCTGTGCCCATCTGATAGCTTGACCATGCACTGGGGGAAAAGAATATCAGGCCTCTCAAGAACACTCAGTACAAACAGATGGGGGCCCTGATACCAGCATGATCACAGTCAGAGTGGAGGTTTATGGGGCTATGTGTAAATGGAGTCCTGGCTTGAATCTGTCTCACAGATTCTGTCATTACTGCTCTGGTCCTTAAGTACATAATTGGGATGATTATACTTAGCAGCTGGCAGGACCCCTAAATTAATTTCTTTTCCTGTGGAGAAAGAGCTGTCATTGTAGAAATAGCCAGTCAGAAGCCCTGGAAATTGCTCTCCCAACCCTAGTCATGATGATAAATCATAGCAATTCCTCATTCCAAGTGGAATTGCAGATAGTGTCACTCTCAAAGATAGATTGTCCCTCTCATACCCGCTCATATGGCCCTTGCAAGAACCAAATGCATTTTGGCATAAGACTGTTGTAATTTTAATAAAATGGATGCTCCAATTGCAACTGCATTGCCAGACAAGTCTTTCTTAAATCATAAAAAATGCAACTTCTTTTACTGGACATGCAAGCTGATGTGGTAAATGTATTTTCCAAGTCCCTTCAGAAAACAAAAATGGTTGCTTGCTTTTATATGGGAAGGACAGCCTGCTGCTTGTCACAGTATGGGCCATAGGAACATTGTCTTAATATTTTGAAGAACATTGTGAAATTGAGCTAATGGTACCCCGTGTGCAGGAAGTAGCAAATTTTCTGAGTGTCCTAGCAGAACATGTTCTCAAACAGGTATCTAAGAGGTATTTAATTGGGCTAGTTCTGTAAGTCATAGAAAAACTTTAGTTATTAGTTGTTGGAAAGAAACTGCTGCCTGGGTATAACCAAGGCCTTTTAAGGAAACACCTACAGGAGCAGGAGCAGGAGCAGGAACAGGAGGCACATAAGGTCCCATGAGAAGCAAAGAGGAAGGGGCAAGTGCTTTCATTCCCAACGGCCTGGTAGTCTCCCTTTCTCAGTCCCACAGGCAGAGGTTCACCATGAACAGGATGCAAGACAGAACTGTGGGCTTTTGTGTCCCAGTCTAGTGTGCTGGTGTGTATTTGGAGCTGAGAGACAACAGCATATAAGGACAGCCACCATTGTGACCAGCTCACTGATAGACGCCGCCTTGGGTTTCTCTGCTTTTCTGACACTGCTGTCCTCTTCACTCTAGCCATTTGGGTCACCTCATACCTATACCCACAGTCTTGCTTTAGCCTAAGTTCACAGGGAAGCCAAACTAATAAAGCCTAATAGTGAATATAAATTTACAGTGCACACATTGCATCATTCACATAAATAAAAATCATAAAGACACATAGTCATAAAAAAGGAGACCTTTACATTTGATACAAAGTGGATGCATATGGAAGATTTAATGCTAAGCAAAGCAAGAGACTGTGAAAGAGAGACACTGAATGTCCCCACTGTTATGTACCGAATGTCTGTATTCCTGGTAGAAACCGAAAGATGGGAAGGTACAGTAGCAGGGAAGTCAATTGCAGATACCAGCAACAGTATAAAGGGGACTGGCAGTAGATGGTGAGAGGGAGGGGATGTGGGGAAAAAATTGTAACAGACACGTGAATGAAAAGCTTTCTGTTGATGATAATGTATATGGTAATATATTTAACTTGATTGATAGGTACTACTTTCATGCTGTGGAAAACTCTTTTCCACTATAAAGATGTACAGTTATTAAAATGTAAATTTAAAAAGTATGTATAAGAAAGAAAAAAATGGCAAAAATACTAAAAATTACAATAAAAAGGCAGTTTGGTGGAAATAACATCCTCCTTATATAACCTCCAGTCAATTATATTAAGTCAACAGCTATCAATTAGTTTATATTAGCTCTAGTTGCCCAAAGAGTTTCATTGGAATGCTGTCTTCATGAAATTCAAACTTGAAACTAGTTTCTTTTTAATTTTGTTTGAATTTATTCGTGATTTTATCACTATAAAGATGTGTGAAAATGATGGTATGTACTCACTTTAGCATTATTGGATAATGCCCAAGTCTGAACTTGGTGAACCTTTAGAGAAAAGCAGAGAGCTACCTCTAACTTTGCCTTTTTCCTATTCATGTTATTATAAAGAAACCCTAGAAAACTATTTATTTACTTTGAAATTTCTGAAGATTAAAAGTACAAATAAAAAGCAAGAAGAATTTGTAAGTGATATACTTAATTCTACATTGTAATTACTTTCACTATTATAAATGCTAACTCTCTTCTTTATGAAGTAGCAATTAGTAGCACAAAACCCTTAGTGGGAAATACCCTCTTGAAATAGATTTTAGCTTTTTGTATTTTGGACTGATTGGGAGTGGTTTATTTTTGGATGTTTTTGCTATAAGGTGCATGCATTTGCTGGAGAGAGAGATAGAGACAGTGAAAGGGAAAGTGAGAAATCATTCATCCCCCTAGGTCAATGGCCATACCTCAGTCTCTTCTCTTTGATCCTCCTCTTGGGATCTAGGGCATGCACACACATGCACCCAGCATGATTTTCAAGTCACTGGGTCCAGTACTTTCACCATGGTGAGCCATGTGGGAGTACAGGGACATAACCATTATGCCATCTTCTGGCCCTGTATTTTGAACTGATATATTTATTTATATATATATATATATATATATATATATATATATATATAGAGAGAGAGAGAGAGAGAGAGAGAGAGAGAGTTAAATTTCAATATCCTACAATTAAGATTGAGCTTACTTGAAATTTTTTAATTAATTATTTTTTTTCTTAGATATTTTGCCATAGGATGTGTGCATATGCTGGCTGAAGAGAGACAGAGACAAAAATCAGAGAGACAGGGAAAGTGCGAAATCACTTCCCAGAGGCATGGCCATGCCGCTGCTGCAATCCTTTCTCCTCCATTTTTCTCTTCAGATGTTGGGTGCTCAAGCACACATACTTGGCATGATTTTCAGCCACCAGGTCCAGGATTTGAAACATGGAGTCAACCATATGGGATCTAACACCTTAACAACCATGACATCTGCTAGTCCCTCTTCTTTGAGTTTTAAAAATTCAATTTAGTAGGCTGAAATCTACAGAGTTTATCATAGATTTATCTATTTGACCCTTTGACAGTGTATTATTTATGGATACATAATTAAAAGTGGATTGGTAAAATGTCCAAATATTGTCTAGGTCTACCTTAATAATCTCTTTTGGCCAGAATCTTTACAGCCTGTCATCAGATCTTCAAAACTAATTTTATAAATAAAGTCTGACATTTTTCTTTTGAATATTCCAATACACATGATTTAAATTTTTAAAGTTTATTCATTTTACGTGTGATAAAGAGTATGTGTACACACATGAGAAAAAGAAAGAGTGAGAAAGTACCCTGAACAAGTCTTGTCATGCTGCCATTTCCTTTCCCTGGCCCTCCAGCTCATCAGAATCTTGGCCACGTGCATACTGTACCTGGTATGTTTTAAGCTAACCCTGGGATCTGGACCCCAGTAAGCCATGTGGCTTCCAACACTGCAATTCAGTGTGCTACAGTTTGTACCAACAGACTGATTGTAATAACATAGTTCTAATGATTCTAAATTTTATTTCAAATATGAATTATATTAAATTATAGTATTTATTATTTCTGTTTGTCAACTTCTGAGTAGCTAAAGTTCTATCAAAGAGTTTATTTAGGGGACCAGCAGGTGACATGGTGATTAAACGCTAGACACCCACATGACCAAGAGCAGTTCAAATCTGAGACCTTGCAGCTTGAAAATTATAGTAGGCACCTGTGTGTACATGCCCAAAATCTCAGGTGGAGAATGGTGGAGAAAGGATTATGACATGGCCATCCTCCTGGGGATTTGATTTCTCACTTTCTATCTGGCTAGTGCCCAATGACAAAAAAAATAATAATAATAATAATAATCCTTAAAAAAAGAAGTTATTGTTGTTTACATGTCACTTAGTGACATGTCGGTTTCTATGATCTAGAATGAGATAGGGCACATGTTTGTGGTGTTTAAGGATCCCACTTGGCTAATTGTGCAAATTGCATTCTAGATTCGGTGACCTGAAAAACACATTTGGGCACGTGTTTAGGCAGGTCACCTAAGAGGAGAATGGAGGAGAAGGGATTTGTTGAGGCCATCCATCTCCCTGGGGAGAGTTCTCATACTCCCCCAATGGCCAGCACATGTGCCTTACAGTAAAACAAAACAAAACAAAACAAAAAAACCAACTCTACATGAGGTGGCTAACTAGTTGGATTAATCACATTTATTTTATATATTTATTTTTTTGTAGAGAGAATTTTTGCTTTAGGGCATGTACACTCCCTGGAGAGAGAGAGGCAGAGAGATAGAAATCACCCCCCAGGTAGAAGACCACACCTCAATCCCTTCTCCTCCATTCTCTTCTTGGGATTTTGGGAATACACGCGCACACACCCACTGTGAGTTCAAGTTGCTGGGTCCAGGACTCAAACCTTGGTTGACTATGTGGGAATCCAGTGATGTAACCATTACACCACCTACTGGTCATATTTCATATTTCATATATTCATGTTTTCAGTATATTCTCATCAACTCCTGAAAAGTGGTTCTTTTTATTTAATAACTTATTTATATGTGTATAAAAATCTTCCCATCACATTTTATTTAATATGTATATTTTTATATATTCTTAGAAAAGTGGTATATATTTTTAATTTAGATAATTCATATATTCACATGTAAATACATACACAATTATCATTGTTTCTTATTTTTTCATAAAGTATTGTACTATATCAAATTCAACTGTGTTGCTCTGTGTATATTGAATCCATTATTATTGTTTGTTAAATAGTATTCCATATATAATTTATGTAGTGTTCCAGACAGACAAATAAGTTGCCTCCAACTAATCACAACAAATAGTAATGATACGATAAATAATTTTGTAACACTTTGTGGAGAATTTGGGGGGTTATGTACACTGAAGGGTCATTGCTGGGTCATGGATGTGTGCATATTGAATTTGAATTAGTGTCAGAATATTAATTTCTATTATTAATTTTTCCTCATCAAAGTCATGTGTCTGTAAATTAATGCCGATTAGTTTCCAGGTGTCTTTTGAGTAGCATGTTCATAGTGTATTTTATCCAACTAAAATCTTAGCATTATTGAGTTTTATGTTTATTTGATTCTGTCTCTTTTCATCTATTTTATACTACTGAAAATGTACACCACAGAAAACGAGGGAAGCTGTTTTAATAGATATTCTTATTGGACCCATAAATTTTGCTAATCCAAAACTAATTAGTCAGTGTAAAAAGTCACATATTATTCTTTCTTACTCTAAAATTAATTTCCTGAACCAAAATTTTATTACTTATTCCCAAGTCTTAGTATTTTTATTTTCTTTAGTTAGAATATTTTGTATTCAAAAAACTGATGAGAAAAAAAACACACTAGCATAACTTTTAATAAGCAAAACCAAGAGTTGATATTTTACTTTTTATAATATTTTAAATATTTAAATATCTTAACAGTTGATGAAGGCTAGCAATACATATTTATGTGTAAATACTACAAAACCTAAATCTTTATTAATTAGTTATTATTATGTTTTTAAAGTTTCCTTTCAGTTTCTAAAAATAAATTGATATATCCCAGGCTTGTCAGCAATGGTTATGCCATACCCTGTACAATATGGTATGGCCAAATTCATTACCTTATATTTATAGTAAATTTCACATTTAACTTAACCCAAAATAAGCCTGTTGGGAAATGAATAGAATCTACTTGATCTCAGGCACCAGATGAAACACCTAGTGACAAAAAGTGTGACTAAAAATACCTGCCAAATTCTTTTTCACAGAGATGTTACCAGGTATCCTTTGAGAAAGAATTTCCATCAACAGTTCTACAGGCACTAGATGAAGCAGATTAAGCAAGAGGAGACAGATTTAAGAGTTCCAGGGTTTGAAAGGCCACACGGTTACGTTTTAAGGTTTACTCTGCAGCACAGAAAACAAACCGATTAATCTTTGGCAGCCTATGTTTTACATTTTTTTTTTTGCTATAAAATAATGAGTAATTACAGTATGTTGAAATCACCTTTTTCATTAAGAAAAGCAATTCATTTCTTCTTATATAAACTTATTTGTATTAGCAAAAAGTGCACGGTACCTAATTCACATCAGTTATATCTTGTAAACACTTAAAATGTTTATTGATGCTATTTTTGAAGGCTCTTATTAAATTATAAAATCAATGACTGTTTTCCCAGGATTCAACCATTTTATGCAGGTCTTTGAAAATATCAGAGTTCCTAGGAAGAGTACATGATCTTTGTAAAGGGTTAAAAAAGACTTACAACAGATATACAGGTTTTTTCCATACAAGAGTTCTCAGTTTTTTGTTGTTGTTTTGTATTTTTACATTTTTTATTTCATTTTCTTTTATCCATTCAATGACATTATTTAGCTTACAAAATGAATATTTCAACAGATGAACATTTCTCCTTAGTCCAGTTGATAAAACTGTAATGTATCTTCAACAGATAGTAGCATATTTATTTGTCCCATTATTAATGCATTGCCTCCCTATTTTTCTTCTAAATGTCTTCCCTCAAATCCTCCTCTTTCAAACACACTATGTCTAGTATTTACGTCTATATACTGTGTTTCTATATCCTTTAGTCAATTGGTTTCAGTCATAGAGTGCGGACACTCGGTATATATTAAGTGGGGACATACAATGCCTCTCCTTCAAAGCCTGGCTTGCTTCACTAAGCAGTAAATCTTCCATATTCATCCACTTCCTGTCAAAAGTTGTAGTTTTGTTGTTTTTTATGGCTTAATAGTATTCCATAGAGTATATATGCCACCATTTTTCTATCCATTCATCTGTTCATGGGCATTTGGGATGGTTCTATGACTTAGCAATTGTGAATAGTGCCACAATAAACATCCGTGTGCAAGCACTTTTCCGATGAAAAGTTCTTCTGTCCTTTGGGCAGATACCAAGGAGTGGGATTGCTGGATAATATGGTAGTTCTATTTGTAGATTTTTGAGGAATCTTCAAATTATTCTCCACAGTGGTTGGACCAATTTACATTCCCATTCTCACCAGCAGTATAACAGACTTCCCCTTTCACCACACCCCCCCCCGCCAGCACTTATAATTTTTTTTTTTTAATCGTAGTCAATCTGATTGGGGTTAGGGGGTACTTCATTGTTGCTTTGATCTGCATTTCCCTTACAATGAGGGATGTTGAACATTTTTACATATGCCTTTTAGCCATTCGTATGTCATCTTTAGAGAGTAGTTATTTCAACTCCTTTTCCCATCTTTAAATAAGATTGATCATCTTTTTAGGGACAGCTGCTTGGGTTCTTTATGAATTCTGGTTATAAGGCCCTTATCTGATGCATAGTTTACAAAAATATTTTCCCATTCTGAAAGCTGTTCATTCACACTAATTACTGTGTCTTTTTAAAAATATTTTTATTTAACTTTATTTATTATTATTATCATTATTATTTTCCAGTTTGATCAGAGAGATACAGAGAGAGAGAGAGAGAGAGAG
>NW_006159681.1:739304-754717 GCF_000334495.1 Tupaia belangeri chinensis | reverse complement strand
CACCGGGTCTGGGACTCAAACCACAGTTGTCTACATGGGAGTCCAGCGACATAGCCATTACACTAACTTCTGGTCCCAGTCCTTCCACTTTTTTGCGTCATTTTCAATTTCTTTTTTTAGCTTCTCATAGTTTTCCTTGTAGAGGTCTTTAACTTTTTGGTTAGATTTATTCCTAAATATCTTATACTTTTTATGACTATGGTAAATGGAATACATTTTTTTCAGTTTTATCTCAGTCTGCCTGTTATTCGTATATAGAAATACTATAGATTTCAGTACATTTATTTTGTATCCTACAACTTTACTGTATTCGTGTGTTACTTCCAGAAATTTTTTCACGGAAGCCATTGGGTCTTCTATGTATAAAATCATGTCATCTGTGAATAGAGAGAGTTTCACCTCTTCTTTTTCTATTTGAATGCCTTTTATGTTTTCCTCTTTTCTGATTATATTGGCAAGGACTTCTAGTACTCTATTGAAAAGGAGTGGAGAAAGTGGGCATCCTTGTATTGTACCTGTTTTTAGTGGGAAAAGTTTCAGCTTTTCTCCATTCAGGATGATGTTTGCTATGGGTTTTTCACAGTTTTTATTGTGTTGAGAAATGACCCTTCTATGCCAATTTTGCTGAGAGTTTTGATCATTAAGGGATGTTGTATCTTAGCAAATGCTTTTTCTTCATCAATTAATATGACCATATGGTTTTTATCTTTCTTCCTTTTAATATGGTGTATTACATTTATGGTTTTGTGTACATTGAACCAACCTTGCATTCCTGGAATAAAGCCTACCTGATCATGATGCATAATCCTGTCCTTATCTGTTTTAAGGATAAGGGTGATAGAGACTTCATAGAATGAATTAGGGAGAGATTCACCTGTTTGGATCTTTAGAAATAACTTCAGCAAAATGGGCATTAACTCTTCTTTAAAAGTTTTATAGAATTCAGAGCTGAAGCTATCAGGGCCAGGGCTTTTCTTTGTTGGGTTGTTATTTATTATTGATTCAATTTCCTGGCTAATTATGGACAAGTTCAGACTTTCTATATCCTCCTAACTCAATCTTGGTAGATTATATGTGTCCAGGAATTTGTCCATCTCATCCAGATTGTCTTGTTTCTTGGCATATAGTTGTTCATAGTATCCTCTAATGATGTTTTGTATTTCTATTACATCTGTTGTTATATCGCCTGCTTCATTGCAGATTTCACTTAACTGTTTCCTTTCTCTCTTCTTAATAAGTCTTGCTAGTGGTGTATCGATTTTGTTGTAGGCAGCTTTAAAATTTTTTTTCTTTGCTCTTCTTCATTCTTTCATTTATACCCTCCTCTTCCTTTCCCCACAGACTGTCCTTTTCTCTGCAGCAGCCTTCACTTCCATCTCCAGGCCACTGGTGAATTGTGTGCCATGCTAATGTGATTTTTTCTTTATTACCTTCTGTACTCTTTTCTTTCCTCTTATAGTATCTTCTCCTCCTCATCTTCCACCTTGCCAGAGGAACTAGACAGGTCTAGAATCAGAGATCTGAAATTCTCTAGTAATATAAGGTTTTCTGGGATCCTCCCTTATACTGAACCACCTGTGGAAAAGGAGATACTGTTCTTCAGACACCTGAACAGGGTATCTTTCTTGAAACCACATTACAGTAAAACAAGAGAAGAGAGACTTTGGCACAAGTCAATTCACAGCAAAAGGGAAACACACTCCTAGTTAGAGAAACATTCTCCTCAGAGGTATTCAAAAGCGAATACATCTTCCAATGGATAGAAGTTGAAGAGCCTCAGGTCTGAATAAACCAGGAAATATGACTTCATCAACGGAACAGAGTAATTCCCCTCTATCTCTCCTAAAACCTGAGGATGCTACCAAAATGTCAGAGAAAGAATTTTGAACATTCATAATGACCAAATTCTATGAGTTGGAACAGAAAGAGACAATGAACTTCAGGAGATTAGGAAGTCCTTCAACAATGTGAAAGAAGAAATGGACACTCTGAGAAAGAATCAGATGGAACTATTAGAGATGAAGTCTGTACTACAGGAAATCAAAAACTCTCTTGAAAGTATTAAAAATCAATTAGACCATGCTGAAGATCGAATCTCTGATGTAGAAGATAAAACTTCTGACCTAGAAAAAAAACTAGACCCAAGAAATACAAAGGACTCCAAATAGAATCAACCCCAGAAGATCTTCCCCAACACACATCTTAGCCAGACTGTCCAAGACCACAGATAAAGACATGATACTAAAACTGGCAAGAAAGAAACAAGAAGTGACTTGCAAAGGTCATCCCATCAGGCTAACACCGGACCTCTCAATGGAAACAGTGCAAGCAAGGAAAGAATGGGAAGATGTATTGCAAATGTTAAGAGAGAAACAATTTCAACCAAGATTATTATATCCTGCAAGATTATCCTTTATATGGAAAAAAAAAAGATTAAAATATCTTCTCAGAAAAACAAAACCTGAAAGAATTTGCCAACCCCAGATCAGCTCTTCAAGAAACCCTGAAGAAAGTACTGTTCCAGGAAAACTAAAGAATTAACAGACAGAAATAACGGAATGAAAGGCAGCTAAGACAATGGCCAGCATAAACGTTGGGACAGATCTGGTAACATCAATGATAACATCGCATGTGAATGGATTAAACTTTCCAGCCAAGAAACACAGACTGGCTGAAAGGATTAAAAACAGAAACCCTCTATCTGTTGCCTACAGGAAACCCACCTCATGGATAAAGACATACATAGACTGAAAGTGAAGGGTTGGAAGTAAGTTTTCCATGTGAATGGGAACCAAAAAAAGAGTTAGAGTAGCAATACTAATTTCTGACAAAACAGGCTTTAAAACAAAAACTGTTCGAAGAGACAAAGAAGGGCACTATATTGTAGTAAAAGTATTAATAGATCAAGAAGATATAACACATAACTTTCTATGTGCCTAACACAGGAGCACCTAAATATGTGAAGGAAAGACTGTTAGATCTAAAAGGGGAGATAGACTGCAACACACTAATTGTTGGAGACCTCAATACCGCTCTACCCCGTCCGGACAGATCATCTAGACAAAAAATAGATAAAGAGATAAAGGATCTAAACGATATCATAAATCAAATGGATTTAACAGACATCTAGAGAACTTTTCATCCAAAACCCATGAGATACACTTTTTTCTCACCTCCACACAGAACCTTTTCGAAGATTGACCATATCATAGGGCACAAAGGAAGCCTCTACAGATTCAAAAGCATAGAAACTTTACCCAGCATCTTCCCCAAACATGATGGAACTAAACTTGAGTTTAATTTCAAGAGAAATCCTCAAAAATACTCAAATACATGGGAACTTAATAACCTACTCCTGAATGACTCCACAACTATTGAAATAAAGACTGAAATCAAAAAGTTCATGGAAGCCAATGACATTGAGGACATGAGTTTCCATAATCTTTGGGCCACTGCTAAAGCAGTCGTAAGAGGAAAGTTCATAGCAATGAGTGCACATCAGAGGAACACGGAAAGAAGGCAAATGGATCACCTAACATCATGCTTTAGAGAATTCGAAAAGCAACTGCAAAAACATCCAAAAAAACTCCAGGAGAAGGGAAATAATAAAGATAAGAGCAGAAATACATGAAATAGAAAATAAAAGACTTCTCAGTTTTAATTATGCTGATACTTTGTAAATAAGCAAGTTTCAGATTTCAGATACATTTTAACACAGTAATATTTCCTGGGAGGGAGTTGACCGGTAACTGTTGCAACTTATCCTTTGACTACATTTAGGCAACACAGTGTGATCTGTGCTAAAACATTACAGGCAGGAGGAGATAAACCCTCTTTCAGAAAGCTAAAACCATAGACGATTATGTCCTGGATCCTGTCAGGAAAGTTTACATATTATGGAAATTTCTTTCCTACTCTACCTTGATTTGCATGAAAATACAAGATAATTCAAAATCCTCATTCCTCAAACAGTTCTATGGTTTTGGGGTTTTGGGAATAACCAGATATTTTATTCTATCAAAATCTTATGTAAGCCAAATGTTTCACATTCCCTCAAAAATACATAAATACATATTCATATTGGCTTCACATAATTTATGTATATAACATATTAAGATATATTACATATAGTGCATATTGTAGTAGCTTATGGCTAATTTGATGATATTATACCTAGCCTGGTTCAAAAATATAAAATACATCTCTACTCATATCAAATCAAATAAACTGTTTCAGTTCTCATCATACATTGCTTATGTTCTGTCTAAAAATTCTCCGTTTACACCTTTCATGCTCATTCTGTGGCTAATTTATTTTCTGAAAGAAGTTATAATTAGTAAATCATGGAAGCCTTTGAATGTGATTATTCTCACTAGCTTATTGTGAAATGCAAGCGCTGAGAGAAGACCACATTTCACTCTCTATGATAATTTAACTAATTTAACTTTTGATTCGTTCAAGCAGCTTAATATATCACTGGTTAAAAATATAGATATATGGGGGGACAGCACAAGGTGTGATGATTAAGGTACTGGATTACCACACGTCCAATGAGAGTTCAAGTCCAGGACCTGGCAGCTTGAAAATCACACTAGGCACATGTGCATGCATTCCCAGAATCCCAGGAGGAGAATGGAGGAGAAGGAATTACAGTATGGCCAGCCCTCCTGGAGGGGTGATTTCTCACTTTCCTTCTATCTCTCTGGAAAACTCATGTACCCTATGGTAATAACCTAAAAAAAAAAAAAAAAAAGAAAAGGAAAAAAGAAGATTGATATATGGTAACTGTTAGACTGCAACACACTAACTGTTGGAGACCTCAATACCGCTCTACCCCGTCCGGACAGATCATCTAGACAAAAAAATAGATAAAGAGATAAAGGATCTAAACGATATCATAAATCAAATGGATTTAACAGACATCTATAGAACTTTTCATCCAAAACCCATGAGATACACTTTTTTCTCACCTCCACACAGAACCTTTTCGAAGATTGACCATATCATAGGGCACAAAGGAAGCCTCTACAGATTCAAAAGCATAGAAACTTTACCCAGCATCTTCCCCAAACATGATGGAACTAAACTTGAGTTTAATTTCAAGAGAAATCCTCAAAAATACTCAAATACATGGGAACTTAATAACCTACTCCTGAATGACTCCACAACTATTGAAATAAAGACTGAAATCAAAAAGTTCATGGAAGCCAATGACATTGAGGACATGAGTTTCCATAATCTTTGGGCCACTGCTAAAGCAGTCGTAAGAGGAAAGTTCATAGCAATGAGTGCACATCAGAGGAACACGGAAAGAAGGCAAATGGATCACCTAACATCATGCTTTAGAGAATTCGAAAAGCAACTGCAAAAACATCCAAAAAAACTCCAGGAGAAGGGAAATAATAAAGATAAGAGCAGAAATACATGAAATAGAAAATAAAAGACTTCTCAGTTTTAATTATGCTGATACTTTGTAAATAAGCAAGTTTCAGATTTCAGATACATTTTAACACAGTAATATTTCCTGGGAGGGAGTTGACCGGTAACTGTTGCAACTTATCCTTTGACTACATTTAGGCAACACAGTGTGATCTGTGCTAAAACATTACAGGCAGGAGGAGATAAACCCTCTTTCAGAAAGCTAAAACCATAGACGATTATGTCCTGGATCCTGTCAGGAAAGTTTACATATTATGGAAATTTCTTTCCTACTCTACCTTGATTTGCATGAAAATACAAGATAATTCAAAATCCTCATTCCTCAAACAGTTCTATGGTTTTGGGGTTTTGGGAATAACCAGATATTTTATTCTATCAAAATCTTATGTAAGCCAAATGTTTCACATTCCCTCAAAAATACATAAATACATATTCATATTGGCTTCACATAATTTATGTATATAACATATTAAGATATATTACATATAGTGCATATTGTAGTAGCTTATGGCTAATTTGATGATATTATACCTAGCCTGGTTCAAAAATATAAAATACATCTCTACTCATATCAAATCAAATAAACTGTTTCAGTTCTCATCATACATTGCTTATGTTCTGTCTAAAAATTCTCCGTTTACACCTTTCATGCTCATTCTGTGGCTAATTTATTTTCTGAAAGAAGTTATAATTAGTAAACCATGGAAGCCTTTGAATGTGATTATTCTCACTAGCTTATTGTGAAATGCAAGCGCTGAGAGAAGACCACATTTCACTCTCTATGATAATTTAACTAATTTAACTTTTGATTCGTTCAAGCAGCTTAATATATCACTGGTTAAAAATATAGATATATGGGGGGACAGCACAAGGTGTGATGATTAAGGTACTGGATTACCACACGTCCAATGAGAGTTCAAGTCCAGGACCTGGCAGCTTGAAAATCACACTAGGCACATGTGCATGCATTCCCAGAATCCCAGGAGGAGAATGGAGGAGAAGGAATTACAGTATGGCCAGCCCTCCTGGAGGGGTGATTTCTCACTTTCCTTCTATCTCTCTGGAAAACTCATGTACCCTATGGTAATAACCTAAAAAAAAAAAAAAAAAAGTAAAGGAAAAAAGAAGATTGATATATGGTAACTGTAAATATAATCTTGTATTGTTTGACTTAAAACATTAATTTACTTATGAATAAAAAAGGTGGTTGGCCATGAATAATTTCTTGAAAACTAGAAAATTAAACGTTACACAAAGAGAAGTTAAGGAGAGTAAATGAAATAAATTTGTTGCAGCAGGAGATGGGTTTGGTTCGGGGAATAATTTGATTTGGTGGTAAACTTCATTAAAATTATTATTTATATAAAAAAACTGTAAAATAAAAATATCACAATGGTCATAATTATATGGTACATTTATAAAGTTGGCACAAACTTGGAAAAGAATAGTCACACTTCTTTGGGTTATTAATAGAAAAGAAACAGAAAAATAGAATTTAATATTTGTTAAAGATAAATTTTTCAACCCACATATTTTATAGATAAAGAAATTGGATGAATTATTTTGTCTTGTCATTTAGTTTTCCATGTAAATAATCCTTTTTCTGTAATTAGATCAAGAAGATCTTTAAAAAGAGAAAATACAATCTTTGTTACTTTTATTTTACCTTCTTTATTAGGTTTCTATTGCTGCAGTGACACAGTGCCAAAAATGTAGTAGATTAAAATGTTACTATTTTATAGTTTTGGAATTCAAAAATTATAAGAATTGAAGTTTCCATTGGCTGTGCTCCTTCTGTAGCCTCTTGGGGAAACCCCTTTCTTTGTCTTTCCAAACTTCTAGAGACCGCCAAGTGCTTAGCTCTGCTCTAACCTCCGTACTCAAAGCCAGCAGTGCAGCATCTTCCAGCTTCCAGTCCCTGTTTCTGACTCTAAACCTCTTGCCTCCCTTTTTAAAAGAACCTCTGATTGCATTGGGCCATCTGAATAATGCAGAGTGGATGCCATGTCTTAGAATTCATAACATAATCACATCCTAGAGAATCTCCTTTGCTATATCAGGTACGTATTCATTGGGGATCCCAGAAATAAGGATAGGGACATCTTTAGGTGGTCAGTTTTCAACCTGTCTTATCTGCAATGGTTATTTCGGGTGTGTATAATTAGCAACTGTTTATTAATTGCATATTTATTGCCTTTTTTTAAATCAAGTCTTTGATCTAGTAAGATCAGAGAAAGAATTGTTTAGGCAGTATCTAGCAATAAATATTTATTAGTCTATTATGTTTAAAATCTCATTTATTATTTATCCATTCTTGAGAAAGTTCTTCAAATTATTTTTGGGTCGATTTATCAGGACTTGCCAATTCACAAATAATTTATTGAATTAGTATTGGATATGGTAAATGCTCTTATGTCATTATTACAAAGAAAATTAAATCTGGGATCAGTCTTCTCCTGCTCATAAGGATAAAGGAAGGACCCCAGATCAGTTTCCTACACTTTGTATTTTTAAAAAAATTAGTAGAAAATTATCATATTTGACCGAAGTCAGCAGAAAGTTGTCTACAATGGAATATTGTATTTAAGCTAAATGCTAAATCTCAAAATTTCCATGGGAAGTTAACTGATAGTTCTGTTTTTGCATAATACTTTTGTTAAAAGTAGGAGAATGCTTTCTGGTCTTACTCATACTGCAAACCAGAGTCTCTACAAAAGAAACTGGTCTGATTCATTTTTAACATTTCTCCCTCTGCTGTACCCCAGTCTGCTATTTTCCACCGGCTGTCTCCCAGCTATTCCTAGGTCCTTTCAGCTTCACCCCAGCTTCCTACCTGCTCGAGCTGGTCCCTCTGCCCAGCAGGCTCATCCTACAGACAGTACGCTGGCCCTTTCTCATCCTGCATGTTGCTTTTCCAGTTTTACACTACGGTTCAATGTTCCCTGGATCTTCTGGTCAAATAGCAATGCCCAACCTAAAAGTCTGTCTGAGTTTATCATAATTTTTTGTTAATTAATATCTATTCATGTATTTATTTGTCCGTCTGACTTTATTTCATTCTCTGTTGTATCTCTAGTACCTAGAAAAATGCTCAACATATGTCCATCAGCTGTGGTTATGCATCACTTAGCTAGTCCTTTAAAAAATGTTTATTTATTACTTCTGTGAGAGATCGAGAGCATCCCTAACAGGATTTTCATGCTGTGATCCATGCCCTGCCTCAGCCGGCCAGGGTCACGTGGTGTGTGCAGAGGGGCCTCAGGGCCTGGGTCTTAGACCATTCCACTTTGGTCTAGCATCACAGAGCATTTTTCCTGTTGTACCACTGGCCCTTCTTAGCCTTCATATAATTGCACACCATGCTTAAATGCTTTAAAATGTTAATTCACCCGACCCCCAAACAACACTGTTAATATCCCCATTACATTAATAGATTCATTAAGTTGTAAAATGTCTTTAAGATACAATATTGATAAAGTTGATTATAAAATGTGTTGTTTCTAAGTCCTCTTTGGTCTACATGTATTTCTGGATTTGCTTCTGTACCTATTTATGTAATGTTTTATATTAAAGAAGAAAATTTTCAAAGATTCTTTCTCATGAAATACCTATGTATTTTAAAAATTTTTGGAGTTAGTGTCACATTTAACTTTTTTACAATAAACCTTGGGATTTGGGGATGTGGTCTACTAACTGTTTAGATGTATTACTTTCAGTTAAATTTCCTTTTTGTAACATTATATTCATTTTTCATTAATGGTCATTGACCAAGTTTCTCTGATCTTTAGAACAACATTTTTTTTTTTTTCAAGAGACAGAGGTTGACTATGTGGACTGATGGAGTTCTCTTAAGTTTTTGTCTACTGCGGTTTCAGTTTAACTGTACTCAGTATTCTGTCATGAGACAGTCTGATAAAATGTTTAGAAATGGGACCAGTAGATGGCATGGTGTTTAATATATTGGTCGGACTCCCACATGGCCAACTGTGGTTTGTGTCTTGGATCTGGTGGCTTGCTTTCTCAATTTGCCTCTTGGTCAAATAATAGTAATAGTAATAATAATAATATAATTATTTAAGAAAGAGTTTATAAATAAGGTACCAACTAATGAAGTTTTCTAGGTCAATAACTAAAATATTTGTTAAAATAAGAGAGCTTGTGTCTTTCTTCTTAATTTTCTTCTAACAGGATTGTAGGGGAAAAAAGTATAAATTTCATTATTTCATGCGCTAAATCTGTAGGGTACTTGAGGTCTTTCCTTAATTTTTACAAAACCTCTTTTAATACTTAGCAGTTAGATCATCCACTTTTAAAGT
The DNA here is from genome assembly GCF_000334495.1 of Tupaia belangeri chinensis. Lineage (NCBI taxonomy): Eukaryota > Metazoa > Chordata > Mammalia > Scandentia > Tupaiidae > Tupaia > Tupaia belangeri. The sequence continues at coordinate 744,962 of NW_006159681.1, read as the reverse complement.
ACATATTGTGTTCATTCTTACTGATTTTCTCTTTTCCAATTATTAATAGGAACAACAAGAAGCTTAATTTCTATGGGCTCTTAGATGAAGACAGCATTGCTCTAGAGTAGGACGTTTGCTTTGTGTTTAGCGATAAGAAGTAATCTATGTTCACGTGGCAAATTTTATTAGTGACAAGAACTTAGTGAATACTTTCACATCACCAAAATACTGATTTTCTAAACAATTTCAGAATGGTACTAATCAAGTAAGTAATAAAGAATGAGGGCCCAGTTTAAATTCTTTACTAATTTTTAATATGTCGGCCAGTATTGTATAAACTGAAAGAGCTGTAGTACACTTACCCCTTTAATATTGCCCTTAAAAAAAGTAAGAAAAATAACTGAGAAGAAATGAGAGCATATGAGAAATCTAAAATTATGAGTAGTTATGCCTTTAAGTGGATTAGATGTACTTATGAAATGGCTTTTCTTCCTTTCTTCTCCTGTTCTTTCATTTGCTACAGGGCATGTGAATTCACTGAAGTGAGACAGGGCGGGAGTGAGAATGAAAAGGAATCCTCCCGTGGAAGCTGGTCATGCTGCAATCGTAATCCCTTCTGTTTTTCCTTTCAGGATTTTGGCACGTTTTTCAAGCCCCTAGGTCCAGGACTCTAACTACATAATCGGCCATATGGAAGCTGGCTACCTTAACCACCATACGACTAGCAAGACCAGGAATTTTTCAATTTTAGTACAAATCTAAAGTCTTTATTTTAGTAGGATCCAATAAAACTTAAGCATGGTTTAGGTTAAAAATTCTTGGGGAACTAATAGTAGACTGAAGTTTTTGTAAATTTCAAAAAAAGAAAAAAAAAAAACAACGAACTAACAGAACCTGAAGTGAACTTATAATTCCTTGTAAAATCTCAGGAGCTTGTTAATTAAAGTTAAAGGCAAGGCTATATTTATGATTGTTACTATAGTTAGGAGCTCAAAACAGATAAACCTCAAAGTTTAGTGACTAACAGAATTTTCTAAAAAATATATTCCCTTCAAGTCCCATGCCCATGTACATTTGTGAGGATTTTTGCTCTGAGTAATTTTTTAGGAAAACAGTCATATTATCACACAGCCTCAGCATATTATGCACATAAGTGGATTAAACTTACCTATGAACTATTGTGTCACCTTCACATTTGGCAGTCAGATGGGGAAAGAAAGAGAGCAAGAACTGTCCATTGCTCATGAAGAGTGTAAGAGGTCTTCAAAACATTTAAGGAAAAGGTACATTAAGAAAAATTTAAGCACAGATCATGAAAAGTTTTGCAAATTAATATAATTTTAATTCATGAAAATTTAATTCATTTTTCCCATTTTTTTTTTAAAGATTTATTGCTATAGGGTGAGTGTGCTTCTTGGAGACACAGAGAGAGACAGAGAGAAAGTGAGAAGTCATCCCACAGGGGGAGGATGGTCACACCACAATCCCCTCTCTTTCATTCTCCTCTTGGGATTTTGGGCATGCATGTACATGCCTGACATAAGTTTTGAGCCACTGGGTTTGGGACTTGAACTGCAGTTGACCATGTGGGAGTCCAGTGCTTTAACCACTATGCCACTTGCTAGCCACAAATTCTTTTTGAAGGCTCCTCAAAGTAGACAGGATTGGTGAATAGCTGCCCATGCTCTTCTATAAGTATCAAAAGGCAATGTTGTTCTTGTGTTTGTGGTCAATGACACTGAAAAGAAAAAAACAAACAAACAAAAAAAACCAAGAAAATTAATATTCATGAAAAATAGTATACAAAGACAATTTTCCAACTAAAAGACTGATCAGGTAACTCTAGTAAAAGAAATAAAAAGCTATTAATTCTGAAAGAACAGCTGATGAGGAAGTCATATGCAAAATCTGCATTCAAACATTAACATTTACTGGGGCCAGCAGGTGACATGGTGGTTAAGAAGCTGGAATTCCCACATGGCAGACTGGTTCTAGTCCTGGACCTGGCAGCTTGCTTTCTCATTCTCCCTCTCTCTCTCTTTCTCTGGCAAAACTCAGGTAAAAAAAATTAATAAATAAATTCAATAAATAATTCTTTAAAAATTAACATTTACCATGAAATGTATACATTTGAATGAAATACAACAGACAAATAATATACACCTTTATCAAAATAGATTCAAAAATAAACAAAACTGTACAATAAAAGATAAATAAGTAATCTAGAGGACAAAAAATAAAAATGGCAAATAAGTCTAGGAATAAATATTTGATCTCACTCATCACTGAAAAGCAATTTAAGCAATAATTAAAAAGCGATTCTCCACAGTACTCCCAAGGGTCCTCGGTAGCCTCACCAGTAATGATGTATGGGCATCAATTCCTGTCAGATACAGTTTGCTAAAAAGGCCACTGATTACGCTACTGCTAGTCTACCACTAGCCCAATGGAGTTCTTCTCCAAATACATGACTTTATTCTAGCAATGGGGACTTATCAGATGTACTCAAACTGAGGGCTATCTTCCAAATCCTTGCTCAGTATTCTTCTGCATGTGACAGTACTTCAGAAATGACAGGGAAATACTGAGACATCATCTTAGAGTGGAAGACATTAAGGAGAAATGATGCCTTTATGCAGCCTGAGACTTTGGATTCTGACGTGTAGAAATAGTTCTGAAATGTGAGCTCTTTCTGAAGTCTATAATTTAGTTAATAGTTTGTACCAATGTTATATTTTTTCTTTAGTTTTGATCATTGTATTATGATTTTGTAAGTAGTCAACATTAAGTGAAGTCAGTGAGGGGCATACAGGGACTGAATATTTTTCTTTTTCTTTTTTTTTGGAGAGGTTTTTGCTATAGGGTGCTCTCCAGAAAGACAGAGAGAGATAGGAAGACAGAAAGTGAGAAATCACCTCCTGGGGGGTGGCCATGCCACAATCCCTTCTCCTCCATTCTCCTTTCGGGGCCTTGGATACAAATGCTCACGGGTCTGGCGTGAGTGTAAGCCACCAAGTTTGTGACTCGAACTGCAGTCAACTACATGGGAGTCCAGAAATATAACCATTATACCAACTGCTGATCCCAAGGACTGAATTGTTTTTGCAACTGTTTTGTAAGTTTAAAGTCATTTCAAAGTAAAATTTTAGGATAAATTAATTTACAGAGCTCTTAAAGTAGATGATAAATACATTTCCTTTCTTTCTTTTTAATAATTATTTAATTCAATTCAACTTAATTTATAATTATTATTTGATTTTGCTACAGGGCATGTGTGCGAGAGAGAGAGAGAGAGAAAGTGAGAAAGCAAGCTGCTAGGTCCAGGACTCGAACTGTGTTTGCCCATGTGAGAGTCCAGCACCTTAACCACCATGCCACCTGCTCGCCTCGATACATTTTCTTTTCTTTGAATACACAATTAAACGTAATACTTGCTTTAGATGAATTCTCCTAAATCTGAAGAAAAGCCTGAGTTAACCAAATTTGCTTGTGCCATGACTGAACATGCTAAATGCAGGATCGACCATGAGCATGTGACAGTTCCAGGTCTGCAGTGCTTGGCCAACTCTGTGCTTTTCAGAATCACTCTAGTCTGAATGCCAGTGCCAATGGCCTGGCTCTGCCTGGGGCAACCTTTTTCCACTTACGCTCTGGAAAGCCATTCCTCTTTAGGATGCAAAATGAAAAAAGGAAAATCTTTGAATCAGTTCACTGGAATTTAAGAGTCGTTCTTCTCACTGGTACCCATAATTTCATGTTAACTTCCTGCCAGACAACTGTGTTTCATCTGCTCGATCAGCTCTTGTCTAACTCATTGTAACAGATGGAAAATGTGGCCGAATGCAATGCATATTTCCTTGGATAAAAATGTCTGTTAACAGCTCATTACATTTTGTTCTAACTCCACACATCACAGCTACAGCCAATTTGAGGCAAATACATTTTTGGTCAAAATTTCTACTGAATGTTTTACATTTGTCTAAGGCTGTAGCTGTTATACTTAATTAGGTTGCACTTTTATTGGAAGAGTTGGAGCTTAAAATCAATTTATTCTGCTCATTTAAACCTTGACCTCCTTTGCTTCTAAAACTAAAGACAAAAAAAAAATTCTGTATTTTATTTGATAACTTTGTAGTTGTCATGTTAAATATTAATCATGTGAATAATTATGACTCACAATACTGAATGTACTTAAAATTGGTTATAATTAATCAAATTTGCATGCTAATAGGAGAATTTTTAAAATACTATGTTCTTCTAAAATATTAAAAATAAGATTTTGCTTAAGAATCTAAAAGTATGTTTTTTCCTAGTTGATGAGTTGTGGCTGGTTTATTGGTTAATATAAATGATGAGGAGGAAGATCTCTCATGAAAATACTTGCCATAGGAACCTCTCATATGAACTATCAACACTGCTCTTCTGCCAGCCTCAACTTCACAATATAACACAGCTAGTAAAACCAAGAGGAGATCCCTCTAACCCTGAGTTACTAGTCAGATGACTGGCCTTTCCTGAGTTTTAGCAGTTCCTCTAACTCACCCTGGTAGCCCTAATCTAAGAAGTCTTAGGCGCCAAAGTGATCTGCTGTTCATTCGGGCACTCATCCCCGGGCAGTGCTGCACACCCCCAATCGGAGCCACTTTCATAAACATTGCTAAATCCCCAAATGTGCCACTGAGTCTGCAATAACAATGGGTCAGCATCTGCAGGACCCTTACCGCTCAGTTACTCCTTGCTTCCATGATCTTTCCTGACCACTACCATGGCTCTTTTCAAGGACACAGCTATTTTGCTATTCTCTGTCCGCAACTCAAATCCGAACACCTACAGAAAGGAGAAATGTTTTATTTGCTTTTTGTCAATTTAATATTATTTTCTTCTCTTTTGCTTGAAAGTCTCCAGGCCTTGCATTAAATGGCTTCTCTAATTTTCTAGCACTTCACATCCAAATCTTTTACAAACCTTTTGTCCTTTCTTTAAAAGCATCTACATTCTGTTCACTTATCACCCTTTTCAACCAGGCTGTTCTTCCTAGAACGGCATCATTTCTCACTTGAACTTTTAAAATAATGTTTAATTGATTTCTCTGTTCCTGTGTTTGATCACCACAATTCACTGGTCCAGTAGTTCTCAGCAGGGGTGCCGCAGGGAACGTTTGCCAATGTGTGGAAATGTTTTGCTTGTCTAAACTGTGGGGAGAAGGTGGCACATGCATCTAAGGGGTTAAAGGTCAGGATGCTGCCGGACATCTGACAGCACACTGTCCGGCTGCCCTCAGAAATTGCCCTGCCGAAAATGACAATAGTGCCAGTAGAGGGAAACCTTAGTGCAGATAGTGTCTTACTTCATCCTTCATCGCTAATAGCAATACCTGAAACTGGGTGATTTTGTTAAAAGCCATAGGTTTGCTCAGCTCATGGTCTGGAGGTCCAGGAATCAGAGTCCAACTTCTGGTGAGGCTACAACGTGGAACAGGGCAGAATCCTTTTCCTTTTTTTTTTTTTTTTTTTTTTTGAGAGTTTTTTTTTGGTATAGGGCGCATGCGCTTCGCCAGAAAGACAGAGACAGAGAGACAGAAAGCGAGAAATTACCCCCCAGGGGGGATGGTCACGCCGCAATCCCTTCTCCTCCATTCTCCTCTTGGGATCTTGGGCATGCATGCACACGTGCCCC
>NW_006159681.1:732977-738039 GCF_000334495.1 Tupaia belangeri chinensis | reverse complement strand
AAAGATCGTCACAGTTGAAAAATAACAGTATTTTACAACTGCCTGTTTTAGAGATTATCAAGCCAAATAGCTTCATTTTAATTCAGGTCAAAGTATTTTGACAAACTTCTGTCATTCATTAGAATCAGTTCCATGACTAATATCTTTATTCATTGATCCCCATCAGAGTTATGGAACTTTAATAAACAAACAAACAAAAATCATGAGCAAAGTGTGTTGCTCGAGATTTCTAATTAACCCCAGCATCCAGTTTGCCCTTCTATAACGATCTACTTTGGTCCTCTACCACTTGGTGTGGCCAGGTAACTCAGTGATGGCCAATACGCTACATAGAGACAGAGTTTGGAACTTCCTGGAAATATCCTTACAAAGAACCTTGCTGCTTTTCTTCCCCACGTTTTAGTTTCCAGGGCTGACATGTGGACATAGGATTGCATTGAACTAGCTATCCTGGGTAAGTTCCCATGGGAACGGAGGCAAAAAGTGCATGTTTGGGTCCAGGGCACAATGAAGTAGTATGCTTTTGGAGAAGAAATGATTCTATTTGTTAATATGCAAACTGGTATTTTGTATTCCACAGACATTTCAGATATGCCTACCAGTAAGGCAGAGAGAAGAAAGAATGAGAGAAAGACAGTAACATAAGCACAGGGTGGATACGATGCCATTTGTATGTGGAATAAAATTAATGGATGGAAAGGTTATTTCTGTAAATTTTTTCGCTTATTTGTACTTTCAAAATTTTAGCATTTCCAAACTACCAAGAGCAAACAGAGAAAACCTAAAGATAAGTTAAGGATATTTCTATGGTAAATTATAGATAAACTGATAAAGGCATGGATCAAGTTTATGCTTAAAAAAAAAAATAAGAGGCAATTCTAAGAGGTTTGTTGAATTTTTAAGGGAGATACGCATGTAAAAGGGAAATAGGACAAAACATTATTTTATTTTGAATCTTGGTAACCAAAAGTATAGCAACAACAACAAAAAAGGGAATGTTGATGCAAAAATGTGTGTACAACTATGAGTCTCAGTCCTGTTGAGATGACTTGGTCTTGAAATCTCACACATTTCTGGGATACTATAGTCATTGCTAAACACGACAAAATTAGGGAATATGTATGTAATTCTTTGGTGAAATTTTCTAACATCATTATGGTTTAAAACAATTATATTTGTACACTGAATCACAAAGTGAACAACTTCTAACAGGGTCAGGGAAAGGAATATTCCAAATTAAGTTGATTTAACTTTCCCATTTTATTTATTAATACTATACGTTGACTAGTTCTGTCATATGCTAGCAGTAATTATTAGACACACATGAATAGTCTCCAAAAGAAAAATTATTCAGGTTAATTCTTTGCCTAAAGAAAATCTTAGTTTGGTAAATTGATAAATAATTACCTTTATACTAAGAAGTGGAACGCCATTTTGTCTTACAGAATGAGTGTTCCACAAGTGAAGAATTTGAAAACCAATTTTGAAACGACTTAAATGACTTAGCCAGATATTTTAGTCACACCCTGAATATTTTTGCTAAATTAAGATCACATCCTGTGAGAAAATATTGTTGAATGGACATTGAAGAAAGTGGATTTTCTTATGTGGTCATTCTTGAGTTACTAAGTGTTTATGTTGCTAGAGTTTATTCTGATAGGCTGAGGTAAGTTCAGGATGTACATTGTCTTAGCCTTTGATTTCAAAGTACTCACAGTTCTATGACTAATACCTTTATTTATTGTGTTGTATGAGATGTTCTAATTGATAAGGTATGTTAAAATACATGACCTCCTTTTTAACATAATGAATAATAATCAAGCAGCACATAAAGAGAGAGTCATCTCTACAAATATGACAAAGTGTCCTGTCATTTTAATCAAGCACTCATTTATTTGCCACATTTTAAATTAACATAGTATTTGCTGGGATTTGAATAATGATGAGTTCCGTCAAATGTAGCTATAAGGAATTCCCAGAGGGACCAGCAGTTAGCGTAATGGCTGTGTCGCTGGACTCCCACGTGGTCGACTGCAGTTCGAGTCCTGGGCCAGGTGACTTGAACTCACGTCGGGCGTGTGTGCGTGCGTGCCCATGATCCCGAGAGGAGAATGGGGGAGAAGGGATTGCGGCGTGGCCATTCCCTCTGGGGGGTGATTTCTCGCTTTCTGTCTCTCTGTCTCTCTGTCTGTCTGTCTGGCGAGCGCACGCGCCCTGTAGCAAAAACCTCTCTCTCAAAAAAAAAAAAAAAAAAAAAAAAAAAAAGAAAGTCCCAAGTGTCATGTTCCTTTGCCTGAAGCAGTTATTTCCCAGATACTTTTGATTTAGAGAAATGCAATGCAATATGGTTTCCCCAAAGGTTGGTAAGACTTGACCACAAGTTAATAAATGCTATAAAAATGAAACTGGGCCAGCTCTGTGGCCTGGTGCATAGAGTATGTGGATCCCACGTGGCTGATTGTGCAGTCCATGTCCTGGATCTAGCAGTGAGAAAAATGCTGAGTGCGTGGGCACCAAAAGAGGAGGAGATGGAGAACTGATTGCAGCGTGACCATGCCACATGAGGAATGCTTTCTCCTCTCTCTCCTCTCTCATGAGCGCACATACCCTCTAGCATAAAAAACTTAATAAAGGTTACTTTCATAATCTCAGTATATTTCAAAGAGAGTCTGGTTTTCAGATGAGATTTAAATCCTAGTAGGAAGTGAATATGAAAAATGACCAGTGGGGACAGTGGGCAGTGAGCATGGACTGGGAAAACGCCAGTGAGTGAAAGAAAATGTTTGATTTGACCATGAATTACAGATACATGAATCAAGAGATGCTTGTGATTAATTAGGGAAAGGCAGGTCACAGAAAAGCACATATATTCTCCACTAAAGAGCCACCACATCTGTTTTTCAGTAGAAACATGATTTTTTAAATGACTTCTCTTTGGAAAATGACTCGAACATTGGGAAAGTAAATTAGTTTTGAAAGTATCTCGAAGTGGAATTTGCAGGGACAGTGATACATACTCTGCTGACGTGAACACACCCGAACTCGGTAAGAGATACAAATATAAAAGGTACACTAATACTTAATTTATATACAGCAGGTGCTTGATTTAGCTGACTCTTTCTCATTCCTGTAATGGTTTGAGCAGAACTCAGATTTCTTATTTTTCTCTGGAAATGTTAAATAACAACGTTAAGAATCAAATGCCTCGCTCATGTGTAGCTCCAAGGCTTACTAAAGATTGTTACCATATCTTTTATCCTCATCTGCTCAAAAGTAAGGTTTACCTATAAAAAATAGCTTGAGAGTAAATTGCAGTGAGTTATGTGCTCATACCACAAGCACTGTTTTGGGGACCTATTAACATAAACTGTGAGAGAAACAGTCCATCAGTTTGGCAGGATTCCCAGGGGTGGACATATTTGCTGACTACACTAGCCTCTGCATTTCCAGGAAGCCACTTGGAGAGAAACACCTTGAAAATTATCCTTGACTATAACCTGGATATTTTTGTGTTCCTTGTACTTCGTTGTTGAAGTGCCATGCCGGTACTTCTCCAGCCTTCCGTTCCTATTACTGAAACTTATCTCTTGACATTATCATCTCTTAAGATTTTGCCTCTCAAGATCAACGTTGCACAAGTACTCAACATGTTGCTTTTCTTGACTGGAACATCTTGCTTCCCTTCCCTTGCTACTTCCAAGGACAAGTCTCCTGTGAAAATGGATTGAGAGCTCCGAATGTTTTCTTCGGTCTTGTAATGCTGTTTTTTATATTTTCTTCTGTATGCTTGGCTGTGATATTTTCTTCATAATAAGTTAGGTGACTATTGACATTTTTTTCAGATTGGTTTGGTAACACACCATGATGCTAAGGATAGATATACAAAGAAGTCACCGTTTCCATCATCCAGACCACCAATAGTACAGTTCAGGAACCATCACAGAACATCGTGAGTTGATCATTTTCTGCTGAGGAAGAAGAGTTATGGAACTGTATGCCACAGGTGACAACTTATTATATATTTCCCCTGCAAAAGCATCTTGAACTGTTATGAAGTATATATAATATAATGTAATGTTCAATGTTGAAGAAGATGAATATATATATGTGTGTATATATATATATATATATATATATATATATATATATGTAAGCACACATGCTTTGAAAAAATCATACTGTACACAAAGATGTACAATAATTATTTGTTAACCAGGAATCAGAATTCTACAAAACAAAAAAAAGCAACAAAGAAGAATATTGTGGGCCTCGTAACAGCTAAAGTGGATACCTAAAAACCATGCCTATTTAACGAAATACCTCAAGTGCAGTACTAAGTAATAGAAAAGTTCAAAGTTTAAAAAAAATATTTCAATATAAAATTATATTTGTGAAGAAATTAATTCTTACATTAATCAGGTGCCTTACATGGTCTATAAAACTATGGCAATCAGATACGAATTTGACACACGATTCATTATCCATGTACCACAATGGCTGGGAAGTACTAGATATAAATCTAGTCTCTAGGTTTTGAACTTACATGACATATAGAATATTTATAAGGAGGTCTGTAGTAAACTCAATGTGCTTTAAAGTAGAGTCACAGACCAAGTGTTGAAATAACTTTAATTTTGCATTTTAAGCTTGATTTTGATTTACATTTATTATCTCATAATGTTACAGAGAATTTTGACTACTGACTTAAAAAGACCTTGTCTAATGAATTCTTCTCATGCCATAGATAAGTTTTGTCAAAAATCATAACTTACTAACATGTATATATACTCAACAAATGTTTAGTGAGAGTTTATGATATGTAATGTGTGACCCAATGGACTTTAGGAAAAAAATTAATGACACAATTGGCACATTAAAAGTAATGTCAGTGCTAGAAATAAGCCTGGAATCAAGTCATTACTCTAAATGAAAGTCTGATTAGTCAGCATTTTAGGAAAGTCATTTAAAATTATTGAAACCAGTTTTTCACAAAAGTTTCTAGCATATAAAAGACACACACAGACACACACACACACACACACACACACACACACACACACAC
>NW_006159681.1:711563-732734 GCF_000334495.1 Tupaia belangeri chinensis | reverse complement strand
AACCAGTTTTTCAAAAAAATTTCTAATATAAAAAAAACACACACACACACACACACACACACACACACACACACACACACACACTTGATTTAGAGGAAGACGGGAATGATTTCAATGATCAGATAAACTTGACAACATTGTGTCTCCAAGAGGGTTGTATGAAAAACAAAAACCGCCGAATTTATTTTGCCAGGGGTATTTTCTAGGATTTATTTTTTTGTAAAATATTAATTGTAACAAGTGACAGCGAATTACAATAGGACACTCAATAGTGCTGATGGTAAAATGATGGAGAGAGACATACTTTAAACACTATATGCCTAGTGTACTTTGAAAGATGATTACTCTGAGCACTCCAGGACAATCTCTAACAATATCTTATTTATTTCAGTATACCACATTTTAATGGGTAAAACTGATTGTTTACCCTTTATTGTATTATGTTATCATTAGCCAGAACTTCAACCTTTGTCTCAGGTTCTCAGCCTACACCTAGAATTAATATTAATACTTTGCAAGCAATTGATGTATCACTGACTTTAAGCTGTAACACCATCACCTGCAAGATGCATCAAAAATTTAGATGTCTAAAATGTGAAAACAAAACAAAACGATAACAAACTTACTCTCTGTCTTTCTCTGGTCAACTTAAAATAAAATAAATTAAAAAATAATAAAATTAAATCATTCTTAAAAAAAAATTCCTGATATGTAACCGTTGGGTTAACATTAAACTGAAAGGGAGTTATCTTGCTGTTACCAAATCTCCTTCATTGCCACAAGTCATTCTAGTTTCCTCCTCCTGCTTATAGCTTAGGTTTCACTTCAGGATGAGAGACCTGGCTCCACCATTTGGCACCCGTTTACTGAAGTGCTCTGTTTCTGCATGTATGCAGAACTGTATCAGAATTGTTCATCCATAGGCCCATGAGGGGCTTCATGAGCTAGAGCACACCCCTTTGCCTTTGGTTATCCAGATTTAGTTTTAGAACTAGTTAGGTTGGCAACTTAGTAGTTCGCCCTGAATTCAGTGAAGTTATAATGAAGTTGGAATATTTTGCCACAATCTTTATTTTCTACTGTGATTCCTTCTGTCTCTTAGATTTTTTTTAAAATTTATGTGTGTTAAGTTTCACTCTTTGTGCTTAAGTTTTGATGGGTTTTGACAGAAGCAATGTTTCATGTATCTACAATTACAATATCACACAGAATAGTTTCATAACTTTAAAATTCCTTTCTGCATCATTTATTCAACTCTACCTTCCCTGCACCAATAACCCTGAAGCTAGTAATCCGCTTTTCACAATGGCCTCTTTCACTTAGCAGTACAAATGTAAGATTTGTCCAGAGGCATGATGCTTCATTTCTTATTTGCACTAAAAAATATTCCATAGGATAAATGTGCCACTGTTTGTTTATGCTTTCTTCTACTGAAGGCTGTCTTGTTTGATTCCAGTTCTATGTTTACAAATACAACATATGCAAACTACATGCAGGCTTTTGTGTGAAAATGAATTTTTAGATCAATTGGTTCAGTACTTAGAAACATGATTGTTGTTTCTTTGGTAAAGCTATAGAACTTTGTAAGGAATGGCCAAACTGCATTCCAAATAAGTGTACCATTTTGTGTCTCCTCCCACAATTAAGAGAACTCTTGTTATAGATATACAATGCTATTTTAGTGTTGTTTTAATTTATAATTCCCTAATGACAAATAATGTTGAACATCCTTTTATTTTCTTACCTGCCAACCGTGTATGTTCTTTGATGTGTCTTTACAGATGTTTTCCTAATTGATTAAGAATTGTGTTGCTTATTGTCCTAACATTATGAGTTTTATAATTATCCTAATTAAAAGACTTGTGCTTTGCAATTTTTTTTCCCGAGACATTTACTTTTCATTCATTTCTTACATTTTTTCTAAATACTAGAAGGTTTTAATTTTGATGAAAAGCAAATTAGTCTTTCAAAAAATGAGTCATCCTTTTTATATTCTAAGAAATTATTTTCTAATTTAAGGTCACAAAGGTTGTCTTCTATGTTTTGTCCATTTTTGCTTTAGTTATAACTTTAGCTTGGAATTGCAATATACTTTGTGTTAATTTTTGTATATTATACAGTAATGGCTGAGGTTCTTTTTTTGTGTTTATTAATGGATTTTTCACTGTTTGGGAAATAACACTTTTGCCAACTTTGTCTAAAGCCAATTGTTTCTTTGTCCATTTCCAGATTCTCCATTCAGTTCCACCGATCAGTTACAGTTCCTAGGCCAAGTGACACCATTTTGATTATTATAGTTTTAAATCTTCTTTTTCCTTTCATTTAAATAAATTTATTTCTTGTAACTTTGCCTATTTAAATTGTGTTTTTGTTCAGTTTTGAGAACAATCCTTACAGGATGATGAATAATGAACTAGGTTAATAGATAGCAGAATAGGAAAGTGGAAAGTGTGAATAAAATGTCAGGAGACATACATTCAGAGCTAGTTAAGTTTGTTCAGAGCCTAAACTGGATAATCTACTACTAAGCACATTCACCTCAGAAAAAGCACAAAGATTCTACTAGCTGGTACATAGGGTTTCTTCACTCAAATAAAAGTAGATAGACCAACTAACCTAGAAGCTAAAATACAAAGAAATGCTCATTTTAGAATATCCTAGTTTCAAGACCAAATGCAGTTCCTCAGGCTGAAGGCACAACATACTCGATTCTTCCCCCAAATAAAAAGCACAAAGGAAGGCTGGGGAGGAGTCTCACTTTAGGATCTTGCTCTTAAACTGCTTAGCACAACTTGTGGGTGGATGTGAGACAGCAGCTGTGGTTGCAGTTGGACAGGGTCTCGAAGCTGCACTTACTAGGGTTGGCTTTATCACAGAGCACCTCCATGCAGACCCCACACACGGTGTCCTTACAGCTCTGCACTCCCAGCAAGAGCTCCACGTCCTTCTCATGGGCTTCATGCGAGATATTTTCCTTTTTCAGAGGTTTTTGCCTCAGAGTGTGTGCACTTGTCAGCAAGAGACAGAGACAGAGAGGGGAAGTGAGAAATCACCCTCCAGGGAGGATGGCTATGCCACAATCCCTTCTTCTCCATTCTCCTCTGAAGATCTCGGGCACACATGCATATGCACCAGTGTGATCTGGTGCCCTAACCACCATGCCACCGTTTACCCAAGAGTATTTTCTTATATTTGTGATTAAAACTTAAAATAAGTAGCTTCCAGAAGAAGTGGCAAGACTGGATCCTGCACTCATGTTGTTAGATATATTCCTGAATTTTCTATTTTGATGATGCTATTTTTAATATTTGATGTCAAATTATTCATTAATGTATGTATTTAAAAGTGATAAATATCAATTTTTTATTGTTTTTGTTTTGAAATAGGCAGCTTGCACTTGCTGGAGAGAGAGAGAGAGAGAGAGAGAGAGAGAGAAGAGAGAGAGAGAGAGGAAGTGAGAAATTGATTCCTGCCCCCAGGGGGAATGGCCATGCCACAATCCATTCCCCTCCATTGTCCTCTCTGGATATCTGGCACACATGTACATGCACCGAGCGCTTTTCTAGCCATGTTTACAGCTGTGTGCTTCAGGACTTGAACCATGGAGTAAGCTATGTAGGATTCGGCCACCTTAGCTGCCACATTACCTGCTGTCCCAAATCACAATTACTTTGAAATTAGGTATGGATACTGCAATTTTTCTAAACTCACTTATTAGTTCTGTTGATCTTACGGTAGGTATTTAGACCCTTCTGTGTAGACAATCATAGTGATTGTAAACAGAGATCATCTTTTACTTTTCTTTCTGGTCTGCAAGCCACCTGTTTTTCTTTTTTTCATTTTGCTCATGTTGAGCAAAAACAGAAAAAAATTGATATTCTAAATGATTGAAGATTTGAGAAGTATATTGAAATGATCAATTAGTTATGTAACTGACATTTCTACTTCTTAATTTATGACTTGGGGAACTTCAGTTTCTTAAACATTTATAAAATTCATACTCAAATTTTTTACATTAAGTACAGATGAATTATTAAAAATATATTAAAATAATTATCAATCAGAAACTAATTTCAACATTACAATGAAGGTGATGGATGATACAATTGAATTTAAAGTGAGATTCAAACATTTCTGGAAATACCAATTGGATTGGTAAGCAGAGCCAAAAAGGGAATGTTCTGACAGCGATTCAGGCTGGCTGGGTGACTGTAATTGAGAAGATATTGCCTTAGACCGGGTGGAGGGACATTCGTCAGAGTCCAGTGATTGTGTCTGCTAGAGAAGCATGAACTCCATAAATAATCACTGGGCATAGTGGCCGCTTCAGGACTCAGAAAGAAAACTGGGATCCATAGTGAGACGTAAAGACAGGACACAGCGTGGGTCAGGGCACTGAGGGCTGGAGTCAATCGCTTCTGCTTTCCCTCTGGGCTTTCACACCTCGGGAAGACCAGAGAGCGTGCCTTTGTGTTACACAGTATGCAGGAGAGGCTGCCTTCCTGTAACTTCCTGAGCACTTGAGAGCTGGGGTTAAAGGGTATTCAGAGGTGGCCTGTGAGTTCACCTAAAAGTCCCATCAGTAGCTTAATACAATTCTCCTGAAAATGGTCAGAATATCACGCTGTTCTGATGGGATAATCAAATTTTTATTTATTACGGTAATCATAACCATATTTTTGTCCTCATTCTGGGAGACCTGGAGAGACTCTAGATAGCATCTCCCCTCACCACATTTTAGGGTGTGGGTGCAGTACTAGTCCCTATTTCAGACCATGGGGGAGCCCCATCTTGGCTCCACGGTTCCAAATTAATATGACCAGAGTGTGTTTTTATGTTATAGCCTTTAGCTACACTGGTCACTGAAAAACCGACATGTTCTTAGAATCCAGATGGTGTGCTTTTTTACTGTCCTTACTGTAGATGACATGGTGACGAGACACCCTTCACAGAGGAGCTGTGGAAAGCGTGGTTGAACTCGTCAGTAGAGGCCTGTAGGAGGAACCGGGGTAAGGTCCCCTCCAACAGTGTGGGGAAATGATGTTCCTGAGACGTTGACTGAAGGTGGGTAGAGTAAAACTTATCACATTCCCAGGTTCTCCATAGCCTGCCCCTGGTGTGCGAAGATATCAAAAGGTCGTGCGTGGAGAAGGAAAAGATTTGTGCGTGAAGATGTAGATTGATACAGCGTCCGATGAAGGCGTTCTGGACCGAGGGTTTGGCCTCTGGTAGCAGGATGGGGTCAGAAGGAGGAATCTGCAGTGTTTGCGCACTCCATGATCAGTAGCAAACGTTACCACAAATTTTAGCAGAGAACACCACCTGGCTGTGCTTGCTCTGTCCCTATGCCTGCTATATGCATCAGGCCTTCATGGTCACCAGGGGATGGAGCCACTCGGTGAAGAGCTAGTGGAAAACTGAGTCAAGGAAACATCCTCTGTCTTCACTCACCATGAGTCGTTCATACCTGCATACTGAAATGCTGCCCCGGAGACAGATGTTCACTCACCCTGAAACAGAATTGGGCCAGCCCTGTAGCCTAGGGATTATGTGAGCTGGGTCCCACGTGACTGACCACATGGTTTGAGTTCCAACCCTGGAGACTTGAAAATGATGCCAGGTGCGTGTGTGCATGTGTACGTGTGTGCGTGTGTGTGCATGTGTGTGTGTGTGTGTGTGTGTGTGTGTGTGTGTATGTACTTGAAATCCTGACAGGATGGAGAGAGGGATAGAAGGCTTGTGAAATGACCACTTACCACCATTGACTATTAGGCGACACTGGCTTGATTTATAGAGTAAATTTATAGGGAAGTCAGGCTGAATTTTATACTTTTTAAATTTTTAAATAATTGTTCCTGCTATTCTCACTCTCTCCCTCTGTGTGTGTGTATGTCCCTCTGGTAAGAACATGCTCTTTCTTTTTTTATTTTTTTAGAGGTTTTCGCTATAGGGCGCGTGCGCTCGCCAGAGACAGAGAGACAGAAAGTGAGAAATCACCCCCCAGGGGGGATGGCCACGCCACAATCCCTTCTCCATTCTCCTCTCGGGATCTTGGGCACACATGCACAAGCGCCAGCGTGAGTTCTAAGCCACCGGGTCCCGGACGCGAACCGTGGTCAACTACGTGAGAGTCCAGCAACATAGCCACTACGCTAACTGCTGGTTCCCCTAGGAACATGCTCTTTCTTACAATTAAAAAAAAGTGAGAAGTTATGTAAGTCTCAAAGAAGACTGAACTGTACCTTCAGAGAGTATTGAAAATATTAGTTCTGATTCAGATGAACTGATTAGAATTAATTTATCATTTTGTTTTCTTTTGCCACTATTCAATAGATACGGAGCTAACAAGAACATGAGACCACTAGGAAATACAACAAAATATAATAAATAAAACCCCTGAGAAATAAAGGATCTATAAGTTATTTACACAATTGAAAATTCTATGAAAATATTTTGATATATGGAAATGAGTCCCACTCATAGTGTCTTAGAAGTAGTGCCACAATGTGGGAGCTGGAAGCCTCTCGTAAGGCTCAGTGTCAGTTCCTGGGCCAACCTGAGCTACCACATGTGGCTGTGTGTGCCGTAATTCTGACTGACTGCGAGGCTGGGAGCAGGAGGGTGGTGACAAAGGGTGACTCTACTGAAAAACGTATCTCTGGGGTTTTCCCTTTGCTCTCCCTCATAAAAGAAAAAAAAATCATGCCAACTACTCTATTCTGCATTGTTTTTACTTCAGAAGTAACTTGAGGGTGCTTCCTTGTGTCAACCTTTAGAATAGGTACCAAGTGAAAAATCAATTCTGGGTCTGGGCTCAATGGCAGAGGTGGTAGAATGCTGCTACATGATTCTAAAGTCATCACGGAGGTTCGGGTTTGGATCCCTGGTTGACCTAAATGCAAACGTGCTCACATGACTTGTGATACCGACCAGGAGGCCAGTGCAGTGAGATTCTGTGAAGGTACCTGTCTCCTACTTTCCTAATAAATAAAGCAAAGGTAAGGAAAAAAAGTAACTTCCACATTTTCGAGAAACATGAATAGCAGGAAAATTATTTAAAAATATAAAATGAGTAAAATTCAGCCTGACTTCCCTTAATGTTTCTCTGTAAAGAAAACCAGAGTCACTGAATAGTCAATGCTATGCTATGTTCCAAGGCCAGATTTTTCTTTTAATGGAATATTTAGGTTTCAGTTGGGATAAAAGATCACAGTAACCATTTTTTATGAGCCATTTTCATTATGCTAGTATTTTATATTAGCATTCTGTCTTGAACAAAGGTTATATTTACAATCTGCCTGGGAAAACAGAGTTTTCCTAGAGCCAAAGACAGTGATACACTGTAGCATATTTACCCTGTCTAAGAGAAATCGCCAATTATGTTGGTTATAAAGGTCATTTAGACAGTTCCCTAGACAGTTGAAGAAGCCTAAGATTTCTTAAAACCATTCTGTTTAATGTTGTTAGTTTCTAAGGCATTGTCCATTTTTATTTTATTGAAAATAGAAAACTACATTGAGAGTGTCTTATGAACTAAGAGTGTGTGCATTTTTGAAATATACATATGAGTTTGGGGTTTATAGGTATATGAGATAAATTTCACCAAAGGTTCATAGATGTTAATTGTTAATCTCTATTGAAAATAAACTCATTCTCTTTTAAAATGTATTCATGTTCTCTTTTTCTTTTTATATTGCATTTTCTCTTTCACTATATGCAGTGAATTATTTAAGGGAAGACTCTAAAGAAGTAGCTTAGATACCAATTGAACAGAGAAGTCAAACTAATTAGGTTGTCGGGAAGGTCCTGACACAGTTTTCTGTTTTTCTACACAAAAATACATCGACTTTTCGGACTTTCCTGACAGCCCAATATTTTAAACATTGTCTCTATTATTTTAGGTTTAGAAAGAAATGTAGCATTGCGTATCTCAACAACAACCAAAGATACTATACAAGGTTTTAGCAGTTAGTTGGCATCAAACTTTGAGTTGTAATTTTTTCCCCCCGAAAGTCCTTAACTTTTCCAGCACATTACCTGATTTTATGGAAACTGATGGAATTAAGCGAGTGCGATCTGTCTCCATTAAGTGAGATAATGTGCCTTCAAATGATACCGTCAAATAGTTTTTCATAGTTTGATGTTTTTTTATTGCCTTTTATTTGCCATCCCCGTTTAAGACTTTAAATGCGATTTGGTTTCCTACTAATTTTATCCTTTTCAATTGGAACACAGTAGTTTTTCCCCACCCTGTGTTTCTAATGGAGCTTGAAATTAACATTGTGCTTTTGTTGTAATTTACTTTTTATTATTGTGGTGTTGAAAATTGGGAAATGTTCATAGGTTTTTAGAAAACATTGCTTAGTGTTTAAATATGGCAACCGACTGAGATTTTTTTTTTTTGAAAAGCTAGACACTGTCTACAGATCATGACTTCCATGGATAAAGTTATTTTAATTGATCTCCTTATAAGTGAAATGTAAACGACAACCAGAAAGCCACAAGTAGATGGATCACTTTAGCTTATATTTCAGTAAATTCCTCTTCATTAAAACGAAGAACATGGGCTCCCTTAACTTAAAAGGGAAATGATTCCATTCCATTCCTCCCAGTCAGTGTGCTTGTATCTGGCAGAATGTGAACATTGACCTTCAGAAGCTAATTTCCACACTGGCTGTATTGAGGCTGCTGCTTATAGGATTTTGATTAGTGTGTACTTAGTCTGTGAAGAGGTAAGGCGCCCCAGCTTTACAGAGATACTAAATCTACTCTGCTCTCATGTGCTTTCACTACTGATCGCCTCACCACTCAGTCTCTTAGACTGCACTGGCCTGAAAAGTGAATTAAAAATCACTCTTCAGTATGGAGATTACGGCTGATTCTTGGTAATGCATTAGTATCTTCTAACATTTAAAGGTAAGTGGATGGAAAGTAAAAGGACATGATGTAATGGAGTATTTGCTCTTGACTCCTGTTAGAAAATGTATTGGGGCCATTGATTTTATACAAAGATCATTATGTATAGTCGTAATGAGTCTAAAGTAGTATTTTCAGTCCCCAATGTGCATCCAATCCACCTGAGGAACCTCAGTAAACACTCATGCCTGTGTCCTCATAACTGGAAATCAGATTTAATTGCTCTGGAACAAAGCGAGCCATGATATTGGTGTGTGTGTGTGTGTGTGTGTGTGTGTGTAAATATATATGTATTCCCAAGTATTATCACTATCAAGCTGTAAGTTTTTTGTTTGTTTGCTTTTCCTTTTTTAAAAAAAATAATTATGTTAGAGTATGTGTGCATGCATGAGAGAAAGAGAGGGAGAAAATGAAATCACCCTCCACAAGCCTTGGTCACTCTGCAATCCTCTTCCTCTGCTCACCAGGATCCTGGACACACATGTTCCCACTCACCTTGTTTTCATGCTGACCTGACCAGGGATTCAAACCACAGTCTGTATGTAGTTTCTAGCTCTGAAGTATAAGATTTTACTGTCTGTGTCACATACTGTGGCATAATGTTTTTGGCTGTGCAGAAAGTTTTGAGAACTTCTGTAATAAAATATTAAAAGCCTTTCTTAGCATCTGAAGTAACCCTACTGAATGCTTGGTTGAGATCCTTTGGATCTTAGTAGTATAAGTGCAGAGCCTCCATTGGGTGGCTGTTGACCATTCTAGAAACACCTTGCCAACCTGGTCTTTTTATTGTTTTGAGAGATTTTTACCTTAGGGCATGTGCACTTGCTGGAGAGAGAGAGTCAGAAACAGTGAGAGGGAAAGTGAGAAATCATGCCCCAGAGGGGGAGGTCTATGCCTCAATCGCTTCTCCTCCATCCTCTTCCCTGGATTTGGGCACACACGCGCCCACACCCAGCATGAGTTTCAAGTCACTGGTCCGGGGCTCGAACTGCAGAAGGTCATGTGGGAGTCCAGCGATGTAACTTCCACACCAACTGCTGGCCTCTACCCTGACCTTTGTAAAGTTGAGTGGCCACATTTATTCTTGATGTGATATGGATACGGGTTTCCGGAGAACTGTGGTTTGATCCGTATACTCTGGGATCTTTCCCACTGTCATTTGGGAGCTGGTCAGCACTTTCAGGATGATTGCATCACCTGCAAGGCTAAGAACATGCTTTCACCTTCTAAATTTATTTTGAACATTTACCCAGGGAGGACCTTTACCTGAGGCTCTTTGCACACTTTACAGTCTAGTAGAATCTGCACATAATGTCCTTTAAAACATTAAATAAGGCCAATTTTTCAAGCAAATTTTTGCCTAATGGCCTTAACAGCTGTCCACTCATTACCTACGTGGCATAAGAATACAAGGAGGTGATGATCAATGAGGTAATTACGGTGAGTGTGCAGCCGTTTCAAAGTTAAAGTGGGTGTCCTGGCAAGACCCGAATTGGAGTTAATTACTCCTACCCATCTCAATATGCTAAGTAAGTGAAAATTGATCAAGTGTCCTTGTTTTCCAGCTATGTGCCTGTGCTGTATTGGCAGGGGGGGGCGGGGGGGGGGCATTCGTGGGGTATGAGGCATTGGCAGAATAAGAGGTGGCCGGGAGAAAGAGCAGCGGGTCATTAGGAAGATCATGAATATGCACATATGATAAGGCACGCCCTCACATGGCTCATTGCACATCAGGTATACCCTTTTCCTCCTCGGCCCCTCTTGATCTTTTTTTTTTTTTTCCTTTCTTTTTTAAAAGCTATATGAAAGACTCTTCCCCTCTACGTGAACGGTTATTTCTTGCCAGCTATCACTATTTCTTCTAACTCCAATTGTTCTGTTAGAGTGTCTTCCTACAGAACACAGCTATGTCATTGAAGTTTAAAGTCTAACGGTTTACATGTTTAACTATACGACACTCTTTTCCTCTTATCAGATGAAAAGCGTTTGAAGAGACAGATTGTGTGACTGGCATTGTTGAGATCTAGCACGTGATCTGCACTTCCTACAGGTTGCAAGTTGCATCGAGCATCAATGGAGTGCTGTTGGCAGAGTGTAGGGATCTGAGGTTCAAGTGCTTCTAAGTGGTTTTGTGATCTGTATTGCGGTAACCTAATGTCCTCAGATACCGCATTTCTAGTCTGCTAAATAAGCTCCTTCTACGCTTACTGTACTCCATTGTGTGTCAGTTTTCCTCTGTGATTAGCTCTAGCATGGCATCTGCTAGTTCGCAAGGGATGTACGAATGGATCTATCTCACACATAAGACTGCAATGTACAAGAAAGAATAGGTGGTCTAACTTCTGTGCTCCTAGCACACGGATCTCATGCTTGAATCAAATTGGAGGCTCATACAATTATTTTCAAAGAAAGCATGCATTGTCTGTGATTCCCAGCCACAGTTGTCTTAGTTCACTTTTGCATTGCTAGTCAAAATAGTGAATTTTTTTTTTCATGAAAATAGAGGTTTATTTGCAAAATTCGTGATTCTGGTGGCTGGAAAGTCTAAAGGAATCACAAAATGGTGGAGGGCAGAACTTTTAGCCGGACAAAACATGGTCCATGCCCATGAGTTTCACAACTGCTCTGGCATCATTTCCGTTCCTAAACCCACCAAAGCTCAGTCATAGAAGCCTCACTCAAAGACCTTATTTTTCTCAAAGGCTCCACCCTGGGATATCATATAGGGATAAACTTTCACATAACACCTTTACAAAAAAATAAAGTCTCAATGCATTAATTTCTGGGGGACACCTGAACCATAACAGCAGCTCTGTTGATTTTAAAGGACACTTGACATTCCAAGTCTTTCTTAAACTGTGTCTGGCGTGTAAGGTAAATGCCATTCCTTTTGGGCCAGCTGGTGGTGTGGTGGTGAAGGTGGCTAGATCCCAAATGATGGGATCTCAGCTCAAGCCACAGATCCAGAGGCTCGAAAAACCTACCAGACAGGTGCATGCCATAATGGTTCTCACAAGCTTGTTTCTCCAAGGCCACTGCCACTGCCTCCTCTTTCAAAGTGTGGGCTAGGCTGTACATGTGACAAGAACAGAGGCATCAGGTCTTCGTGAGTAAATGAAAAAAGGAATGCGCCACATGAATTTGGTGATCACAGTAGAGAGGCTTTCAGAGACTAGTAATGTCCGTACCACATCCTAGAACCCCAAACTTTTGCCTTAATGAAATGTTATCACTTCAGATGGATAGGGATTATTATGTTAATATAAAATAGAAATTGTTTTTGAGTTTGTTTTTTATTACGTTAGCAGAATTTCACTTCCTAAACTGCTTTATGACTTATTTTGATTTCTGCAATACTGTAAGAAAGATCATTGATATTGAAACAATGGACTATTTCCAACTTAATTAGCTGGAACATTCTAAATTGCATCAACTCATGAAAAACATATTTTTGTACCAATTTATTTTAAAGATAATCACATATTAAATACATATGTATTATTACCTTAAAATTATTTCTGGAACCTTTAGGTTTAATTTTCTTTAAGAATGTTGGCATGGTTTAAACTTTATGAATTTATGGACACCAAAGACCTATTTCTTACTGAGACAAATAAGAAATGTATAACAATACATCTTAATTTTTCAAAAAAATTCTATGTTCCTGTTTACTTTCCCCATATAGCATACTTAGGAAAATTTATGAGAGCAGAATAACTTAAATACTTAAAATTACCTAACATTTTTGTTTAAATGTATTGGTCACTTGAAATGTGTTATTTTTATTTGAAACAAATTCAAATTTTAAATCAAATTTCAGATCCTAATGAAGCATGAAAATTGCTAGACATAATGTTAAATGGTTATTCATATTGTGAGATTGATTTTGTTCTATTGTTATTACTGTAAAATAATCAGTTTTGTATCTACTAATAGAATAACTCACATTTGTTTTGATTTTGGGGGGATTAGCAAGCAGAGTTTGTTAAAAGAGGGAAGGAAGAACAGAACTCCCAAGCAAGTAGGAGGTCCCAGAAAATGGGGTGCCAGAGAAGAGCTGGCGGTGGGGCCGTTTATCTGGGTCAGAGAAGCTTTGCCCAGGCTCGTTTTGAGGCTCGGGCTTGGTTTCCCTGATGGTGGAGGTGCCTGTGCTTGATGATCTGGGTATTGTTCTACTTTCGGAGTAGGTACAAGGTCAGGAAATTCTTTGTCTGAAAACTCTGAGCCATAAAAATCATTATCTTAGCTTCCGGGAATGTGATGGGGCCTGGAAAAAAGCCTTTGTTTAGGTTGTCTCCATTTAAGACTTACTCTCATTTGGGGCCTGTCCCTCACATTTCTAAAATATAATTTACATGATTTTTTTTATGAACAGAAAACAGTTTGAATTAGACTGAACATACAGCAAATTAAGAACCATTACTAAGTTTACTTTCGGCAAATTAATACTTCTGACATTTTCTATAAATGTCATTGCATGAGGAAATCATTAAAAGTATGATTAGTGAGTAATTTATTTGATTTAAAACCTTTTTTAAAAATTCCAATCATGTATTTGAAGAATATGCAGTTTCTTTCTAAAATAAATACAAGTTTAAAAAGTGTATATCTACTTATGGTATGTTTTTATATTTTAAAAATATAGACAGAGTGTTCATGTCTTTAGAGAATTAGTGGGATATGTAGTTACTTTGATTAAGGCTATAAATATAATGTATCAGCCTTTTGCTTATGATTTAAACCCTGTGTTTCACTGGCATTGATTTTCTCTACATTCTATAAACCAGAGATTCAATCTAAATTGTGTACACTTTTGCATGTTTTCTGGCTATATAGTATTATATAATATAAATATAATAAGATATAAAAAGCTTGGCAGTAGGGCCAGCAAGTGGTGTGGTGGTTAAGGGTGCTGGACTCTCATATGGCCATCTGTGGTTGAAGTCCCAGACCTGGCAGCTTACTTTCTCACTTTCCCTCTCTCTCTCTCACTCTGTCTCTTTCTGGTCAAATTTAAATAAATAAAGTTAAATGAAAGTAATTCTTAAAAACACAAAAGAAGAGACTTTGCAGTAAAGCTTTTTAAAAAGCTTCTTGCCAGGGAGTGTGTGCACTCACCAGAAACAGAGAGGGAAAGTGAGAAAGTGCTCCCTCATGGGAAAGACCACAGCAGGATACCTTCTCTTCCACTTCACCATCCTTCTGGGGATGTTTGGGAGTACACACATGTGTCCAGCTTGTTTCTCAAGCCATTGGGTTTGGGACTCAAACTAAGCACTTGAGCATGTACACATGGGCTGAGGACTCAATGCAGAAACAGCAGCAAACCCTATTCTTTGTCTCACACTCATGAAGAATTAGAGACATGGACAGAGAAGGAACAGCGAAGTGGAGGATTTATTCATTATTCAAAGAGAGAAGAAAGATCAGCACTCCCAGGCAGGGGATGGGTCCTAGAAAATGGATGGCCAGTGAAAACAGAGGTGAGGGGTTTTTATCTGTGTCGGAGGGGCTGTGTTCAGGCTTCTTGCTTTTATTTACACTTGCTCGGTGTTTGAGAAGTTGACTTCAGGTGAGAAGACAAGTGGCTTGCAGAAAGACTGGTTATCATATTGAGGAGAAATGTCAGCTCACTGACAAACTTCACGCTGCTCCAAAGGGGTTTGCAGGGAGTAAGTGGCCTTGAGGTCCGGATCTGTAAGAGACCTGTCCTGAGCTGCAGAATGTCAAACCACAAACACATGTAAAGTAGGAAAAGAGAAGTTTTAACAGAAAAGTAAAGATTTCTAATAGGGAGGAAATACACCCCTATGCCTAAAAGCCATGTGAGTGAGCAGCTGCCAGTGAAGAACAGCTGCCCTGGACATGACGTTAAGCATTATTTTTACCCTGGGGTTGGTAATGAATATTTAGCAGGTGGAAAGTCTGTCATAGTACCTGACTTCTTGGTTCGGTTTCCCGGGCTTTTTCCAACACCTGCATATCTCTCTCAGATGAGGACTTTAACTGTCTAACCTCATACCCATGGTGGTCTCTGAAGAAATGAGCGTCCATATTTGGTTGCACTGTCCAGAGTTTGACCTAGTGTTCATCCCAGTGGTGAATGTCTGGGTGTCTATCTGGAACCTCAGAAGGAAGATTAGTTGTTACTCTGACGCCAAGAGCCAGTTGGGAAGGGTGGGAGGAATGAATCTTTAAAGAGGATCTGGTTGCATTTTTAAAGAGGGTCTGGTTGCGTTTCCTGATAGTCTGTGAATGACCAAGCAAGCTATAAAATAGTTCTGGATCTAAGAAACCCTGTGAGGAGGTGTGAGAGCTAACACTTGATCTCTAGTGAGAGAAGTGAATGACGCTTCTCAAAAGCTAGACCAGGTTGATTTCCATTTTACAAGTTGGCTCTAACTTAATATATGTGTGACCATTTCCTATTATAGTGGCCCTTTCTTGGGGGTCCCTGCCCTATTTACCTACACAGTGGTTCTAATTTCTGTCTCAATGTCACCGGTTGGGCCATTAAAATTTTTTTTTCTTGGTTATTGACAAGATCTCTCTCTCTCTCTCTCTCTCTCTTTTTTGCCAGAAAGACAGAGAGAGGTAGAAAGCAAGAAATCACCCCCCAGAGGGAATGGCAACAGTGAAGTCCCTTCTCTGCCCTCCTCCTCTCTGGATCTTGGAGATGCATGCACACATGCTCAGCATGAATTTAAGCCGCCAAGTCTAGGACTAGAACTGCTGTCAACTATGTGGGCATCCAGCGACGTGAGCAGTACACCCTCTGCTGTCCCCTGACAAACTTTCTTTACAGGTAACACCATAAGCTATATGAAAATGTGACATAACATAAATTCTCAGGGCTCCATATTACTCTAAGAAAATGTATACTTTAATGTTTATATTTTCATAATTGATATAAGATGCGAAATATGTAAAGCAAACATGAACAAGACTACAAAGAAAATGGGCCAATTTTGTGTGATTTAGCATACCAAGCTTCCAATAAAGTACTTATTTCCATTTCTTCTACAGTAATTTAATTGTCGCTAGACACAGGGTTGATCCCCCTTGCAGGATATTCAGGCCACGAGATGAAGTTCTTGATAAGTGAATGTGAGGAGAATTGATTTGCACTGCCTGCAGCAGATAAAATCCTCCATCATTCTCTTTTCAACTGTCTTGGAATATAGACACAGCAATATAGACATGCCACAGCTTCACCAAATCTTTTTGGTTGCTTTAAATTCATTTTGTAACCCATTTCTCAGGAAGGCTCATGGATGTAATAGTCCTTGAGGTTTTTAATATTTGTATCTGATTTTATTGCGCCCTGTATAATTGAAGGCCAGCCAAGGTGAATCTAAAATCCTTGATTTATACTTTTCTTTCCTTGAATAGTTCAAAAATGTTACTCTCTGGCTTTTTGGTAGAAGATCTCATTGTCAGATGCCCTGATGACAACCTGCCTTTCTTGCTCTTAAGAGGGATTTGAGAAAATTTATTTAGCATATGTCTCACTGATGAATATTATGGATTAATTTCTTATTTACATCTTTCGGTTTCACATGTGTAGGCTCAATATCTTTTTTTCTGTAAAATTTTAGGTAATTATTTTCTTAAATGCATACTGTTTGATCACTCTGTTTTTCTGCTTTGGAGATGCCAGTTATGTTAGTATCAGATGCAGGAGCAGCTATTGTGGATATGCAGTCAATACAATGTACAGACACCTGTGATCAGAAGGTCTTGCGCTTAGAGTTTAGTCCTCTGTCGTAGCAGTCTTGACTGTCTTTAAAAGTTTGCTTGTGCAGGGACCAGTAGATGCCATAGTGGTTGACCGTAGTTTCAGTCCTGGACCTGGTGGCTTCAAACTCATGCTGGGCACATGTGCGTACTTGCTCAAGATTCCAGGAGATGAATGGAGAAGAAGGGATTGCTGTGTGGCCATCCCCCATGGGGGGTTGATTTCTTGTTTTCTGTCTCTGTCTCTCCAGCAAGCACGCACACCCTATAGCAAAAATCTCTGAAAAATAAAAAAAAAAAGTGTACTTGTGCACTTGTATTTAACGAGAAGCCTGATGAGACACTAGAGAATTACATGTGCCTTGTGGCCTCCAGTGACCAATTCCACTTTGCTGGACAGCCTCTCTGCCTCTCTGAGATGAATTCTTGGCCACTCACTGGCTTTTCCACTTTTGATGTTCTTTCCCCTGGACAGTTCAGCTTCCCGCTCCCCTGTACACACCCATTACTGCGGCCACTTTTGTATTTAGCAGGGAACTGAGCAGAAATCAGTAAGTCGATGCCAAAAAACAGGTATCGCTGTGCCTTGGACAATGACCAGGGCAGCCAGTCTCACCCCGATTGGAAACAGCATAGTGCTTGGCCTTGGCCAGTACCTGGCTGCCAACCCCTTCCATTTACTCATGAGTCCTGCAGCAGGACCGCAAACTCCTGGATTTGCCCCTCTGCTGTGAATTAGAACAGCTGGTGGATGAGTTGATTCCCGGTTGAATTTGCCTGATCCCCTAGGCAGCTGGTTGGTCCACAAGTCATGCAGCTGGTCCTAATATCTCCTTCTTTGCCCAACTTCTATGTCATTTCCACACTGCTTCCCCAAGGCATTTGTATTCCTTTTCAAGTGTTTATTTTCTTCGTTCTTTTTCCTGTTCTATAATTGTGCTTTGCACAATGTCCATTTGCTCTTTATGTTCCTTCTACTTTAGTTTCTGCCCATAAAATGGAATTTATTATTTTCTAATTTTTTTTCCGAGTCTTCAGTTTTCTTTTCAACAAATTCTTTTTGTCAGCCTATCTAAAGTCTGAGCCATTTTATTATTTGTGGTTTTTTTTTCTCATATTTTCAGCTCTTTTGTTGTATTGGTTACACTGTCATCTGTTGGCAGCACGATCTTCTGTGTGCCTTTGTCGGCACTAGGAATGTTCTATGAGACAGTCAGTGTTGACTGTGCGGTCCTTGATGGCTTTGCCTGCGGTGGTGGCGGGGGGCGGGGGGAATGGGAGAACTTTGCTTTAATATTCATGACTGGCTGCTCCATCCACTGTTAGAAAAGGCCACATTTGGCCTCCCTTTACAGCCTGCTCTTTTTGCTCAGCCCTCGACAGCTTTTAGGAAGCTTATTCGTGAAGCCCTGTGCTTCTGAGAGAATTTCAACTCCGACTTCCCAAAGCGATGCTCTCAGTCGTCTCTGAGGCCTGCCTCCTCTGAGTCTGTCACCCACCTTTTGAACCTTCTGTCTTCCTTATTTCTGTGTGCCACCTCTGCTAAATTTGGGTCTTGCTTGAAAAAAGATTTTCCTCAGTTTAACACTTGGTTCTTCTGAAGGGAGTACACACTAGATGTTTCTCAAACAGGATTGGGTCTAGGGATATTTTATCCCTTTGAATAAACTTAGAGATTCCTGAGTGGTTTTGAGTATTAAGTCACACAAATCATTGTTCTTTTTAGTCACATTGGCTTAGATTAAATTTCTGTTTACATTGATAGAGTGCAAGTGTGTTTGTCATAGAGAGATGAGACACAAAGAAAGAGGAAGAAAGCACTCCCCAAGGGGCATGGTCACGCCACAATTTCTTCTGCATAATTTCTCTATCTTACTGGGATTTGAAGCACATACGTGTATGTTCCTGGTGCATTTTATGAGCTTCTGGGGCTGGAGCTCAAATCATCATCAGTCATGTGGACTCCAGCTCCCTTAACCTCTAGGCTGTGGGACAGCCTGACTGCCATCTTAAAGGAGGATGTAGATGGCAACCCACTGATTGTTGGAGATTTCAGCACCTCACTATAACCACTAGACAGGTCATCTGGACAAATGATGTCAAAAGAGATACAGGAGCTATTTGATACCATCAACC
Organism: Tupaia belangeri chinensis; assembly: GCF_000334495.1. NCBI lineage: Eukaryota > Metazoa > Chordata > Mammalia > Scandentia > Tupaiidae > Tupaia > Tupaia belangeri. Next base: position 713,945 of record NW_006159681.1, on the reverse strand, counting down.
AAGTGGACCTGACAGGCATATACAGAGCAATTCATCCTGAAATCATGGAAAACATTTTTTTCTCATCTCCAAATGGAACACTGTCAATACTGATCATATAAGCTGCAAAACAAATCTCAATAAAGTTAAAAGTATAGAAACTATACTCAGCATCTTCTCTGACTTCAATGGAATTAAACTTGAAATCAACCACATAAAGAGGCCTTGATTGGCCAAAAAATGGAAAAAAACCTGTTCCTGAATGACTTTCAAACTATTGAAGATATTAAGACTGAAATGGAAAGTTTCATTGCCCGAGTAATAATGAATGCACTATTGTTCTTAACCTTTGGAACACAGTGAGAGCAGTCATGAGGCAAGTTTACAGCTATATTGCTCATAAGAAAAAATAGAAAAGTGGTAAACAAATAACAACACCACATCTTACAAAGCTGGAAAAGCAACAATAACAACAACAAACCCTAAAAATAAAAGAAATAGGAAAGATTAGAGCTGAAATAAATTAAATATAAAATTAAAAAAAAAAACAGTTCAATATCAATGGAACAAAAAGGAGTTTTGAGAGGATAAACAAAATTAAGAAACCAGGCTAGACTAATCAAGAAAAACAGAAAAAGGAACCAGATAGATATAATTGGTAATGAGGCTGGTTATAATATAACTAATATGTCAGGAATTTAAAAATTATGAGAAAATAATATGAGCTTCTGAATGTGAACAAACTAGAAAACCTAGATGAGATGGACAAATTTCTGCACACATACAAGTTTTCCAGGAAGAAATAGAAAGCCTAAACAGATCACTAACAAATGATGAGACTGAATCAGAAATAGTCTCTAAACGAAAAAAAGCCCAGGTTTAGATGGCCTCACTTCTGAATTCTACAAAACTTGTAAAGAAGAGCTAGTTCCAATTCTTAAACTATTTCTAAAGATGTAAGAGAAAGAGGAAAAAGACAAATACATTTAATAGACACAAAAATGAAAAGTTATCTGCTGCTGATTATATATATATATATATGTATATATATATATATATGGAAATGTCTTTGACTTGACCAACATGCAATGTATTCATGCTGAGAAAAATTACATCATACATTACACTGTACATTTTTACAGTGATTAATTGTAAATTTAAAATGATAAATAAATACATTTTAAAAACACCAATGAATATAGACTGAGACAGAACTGAAGAAAGCAATCCCACACACAGTAGTCATGAAATGACTAGATAACTAGGAATAAACCTAACCAAACAGGTCAAAGACCTCTACAAGGAAAACTATGAAAAAACCAAAAGAAGAAGATTTTTGCTGTAGGGCATATGCACTCACAGAGAGACAGAGATAGGGACAGAGAGTGAGGAATCACCTTGCCCCCCAGAAGGGATGGCCATGATGCATTCCCTTCCCTTCCATTCTCTTCTTGGGATTTTGGGCATGCATGCACATGTGCCTAGTGTAAATTTAAAGCCATTAGGTCTGGGACTTGAACCACACTTGGAGTCCAGAACCTTAATCACTATGCCACCTGCTGGGCCCCCAAAAAGAAAGTGAGTATGAAAAAATTGGAAGGCTATCCATGCTCTTACTCTGGAAGAATCAATATAATCAAGGGACCAGCAGTTAGCGTAATGGCTATATTGCTTTCTTCTCATGTAGTTGACCATGGTTTGAGTCCCGGACCCGGTGGCTTAAACTCACACCAGGCACGTGTGCGTGTGTGCCCAAGATCCCAAGAAGAGAATGGAGGAGAAGGGATTGCAGCGTGGCCATCCCCCTGGGGGTGATTTCTCGCTTTTTGTCTCTCTGTCACTTTCTGTATTTCTGGCGAGCGCATGTGCCCTATAGCAAAAACCTCTAAAAAAAAAATAATCAATATAATCAAAATGTCAGTTCTATCTAAATTTATTTATATATTCAATGTGATTCCAATCCAGTTACATGAGACATTCTTCACAGAAATAGATAAACCAATTACAAAGTTCATCTGGAATCATAGAAGACCCTATATTGACATGGCAATACTGTGCCAAAAGAATAAAATAGGAGGTCTCTCAGTACTTGACTTTAAAACACATTATAAAGCAGTGTTAATCAAAACAGCATGGTACTGGCACAAAAGTAGACACACGGATCAATGGAATAGAATAGAGAATTCAGAAATAAACCTCAACTCATTCAGCCAACAAACTTTTGACAAAGGACACAATATAATGTAATGGAGGAAAGAAAGTCTTCAGCAAATGCTACTGGAAGAACTGGATATCCACTGGTAGAAAAATAGAACTGAACCTCTATCTCTCACCATTAACAAGAGTCAACTAAAAGTGGATCAAAGATTAAAATATAAAGTCTCAAGCTATAAAACTACTAGT
>NW_006159681.1:699140-711533 GCF_000334495.1 Tupaia belangeri chinensis | reverse complement strand
AAAGCTTTTGAAGATAATAGAGCAGGCAGAGATTTCTTTAAGACTCCTAAAACATTTCTAAATAGTTCCCAAGAGGGACAAGTGGCTTTATATTGAGCAAAAGACTTTCTCACAACAAAGAAAACAATGACAAGACAAACAATGATAAGACAATCTTTGGAGTAGGAGACATCACTTGCAAATTATTCTCCAAAAGATCTATATCTAAATTATATAGGAAACTCCAACAGTTTGCCCATAAAAATAAATCATCTAATTTTTAAATGAATTGAATAGAAAACTCTTCAAGGAAGACTTACAAATGACCAAGAGGCATATGAGAAAATGTTCAAAGTCTCATGCCATAAGGGAAATGCAAAATAAAACCAAATGAGATACCATTTAACCCTAGTTAAAATGACTAGGGTTAAAAATATTTGAAACAACAAGTGCTGGAAAGGCTGTGTTGAAGAGAACCCTCTTACACTGCTGGTGACTGTAAATCAGTGTAGTCTTTGTGGAAAACAGTAAGGAGGTTTCTCGGAAACCTACAGATAGAACTTCCATATAATCAAGTAATCCCACTACTTAGTATTACTCACAGGAAAGGAAAATGCTCAGTTTGAAGGAGATTTACACACAGTGTTTGTTACTGTATTATTAACAATTGCTAAAATGTGGAACCGACCTAAGGATCTCCAAACTGATGACTGGGTTGAAAACTGTGGCACAAATAAACTATGGAATATTACACAGCTATAAGAAACAATGAGATCCTATCATTTGTCTCAAAATGAATGAATATAGAAGACTTAATACTGAGCATTAATGTGAGCCATATTTTGAAAGATATACATTGTATATCCCTACTTAATTTTCTACTGAGTGTCTGCACTCCGTGGCTGAGGTTGAGAGATCTGAAGATGTGATGGTAGAGGTGATGGGTGTGGATGCTAGAGACTGTTAGGGGGAAGAGTGAATGGAAGAGATCGCATGAGGGGGGGGGGTCTGCATGGGAGTAAAAAAGAAAAGAATAAATATGTGAATCTAGATTATAGGAAAAAAAGACATTCTTCTTTATAGCACTTTGCTCCTGTGGTGCAAGCATGGTTGACAAGGAGGTGTGAACATGACTCAATTTTTTTTTCTTTTGGAGAGGTTTTTGTTATAGGGCGTGCGTGTTCACCAGACAGAGAGAGACAGAGAGACAGAAAGCAAGAAATTACCCCTCCCAGGGGGGATGGCCACGCCACAATCCCTCTTCTCCTCCATTTTCCTCTCAGGATCTTGGGCACGCATGCACACATGTCCGGTTTGAATTTTAAGCCACTGGGTCCGGGACGCGAACCATGGTCAACTACATGGGAGTCCAGTGACATAAACATTACGCTAACTGCTGAAATTTTAATATGCACAAAACAAGAAACTAGAATTCAGAAATAAACCTCAACTCATTCAGCCAACAAACTTTTGACAAAGGACACAATATAATGTAATGGAGGAAAGAAAGTCTTCAGCAAATGCTACTGGAAGAACTGGATATCCACTGGTAGAAAAATAGAACTGAACCTCTATCTCTCACCATTAACAAGAGCCAACTAGAAGTGGATCAAAGATTAAAATATAAAGTCTCAAGCTATAAAAAGGGAAAGCTTTTGAAGATAATAGAGCAGGCAGAGATTTCTTTAAGACTCCTAAAACATTTCTAAATAGTTCCCAAGAGGGACAAGTGGCTTTATATTGAGCAAAAGACTTTCTCACAACAAAGAAAACAATGACAAGACAAACAATGATAAGACAATCTTTGGAGTAGGAGACATCACTTGCAAATTATTCTCCAAAAGATCTATATCTAAATTATATAGGAAACTCCAACAGTTTGCCCATAAAAATAAATCATCTAATTTTTAAATGAATTGAATAGAAAACTCTTCAAGGAAGACTTACAAATGACCAAGAGGCATATGAGAAAATGTTCAAAGTCTCATGCCATAAGGGAAATGCAAAATAAAACCAAATGAGATACCATTTAACCCTAGTTAAAATGACTAGGGTTAAAAATATTTGAAACAACAAGTGCTGGAAAGGCTGTGTTGAAGAGAACCCTCTTACACTGCTGGTGACTGTAAATCAGTGTAGTCTTTGTGGAAAACAGTAAGGAGGTTTCTCGGAAACCTACAGATAGAACTTCCATATAATCAAGTAATCCCACTACTTAGTATTACTCACAGGAAAGGAAAATGCTCAGTTTGAAGGAGATTTACACACAGTGTTTGTTACTGTATTATTAACAATTGCTAAAATGTGGAACCGACCTAAGTATCTCCAAACTGATGACTGGGTTGAAAACTGTGGCACAAATAAACTATGGAATATTACACAGCTATAAGAAACAATGAGATCCTATCATTTGTCTCAAAATGAATGAATATAGAAGACTTAATACTGAGCATTAATGTGAGCCATATTTTGAAAGATATACATTGTATATCCCTACTTAATTTTCTACTGAGTGTCTGCACTCCGTGGCTGAGGTTGAGAGATCTGAAGATGTGATGGTAGAGGTGATGGGTGTGGATGCTAGAGACTGTTAGGGGGAAGAGTGAATGGAAGAGATCGCATGGGGGGGGGGTCTGCATGGGAGTAAAAAAGAAAAGAATAAATATGTGAATCTAGATTATAGGAAAAAAAGACATTCTTCTTTATAGCACTTTGCTCCTGTGGTGCAAGCATGGTTGACAAGGAGGTGTGAACATGACTCAATTTTTTTTTCTTTTGGAGAGGTTTTTGTTATAGGGCGTGCGTGTTCACCAGACAGAGAGAGACAGAGAGACAGAAAGCAAGAAATTACCCCTCCCAGGGGGGATGGCCACGCCACAATCCCTCTTCTCCTCCATTTTCCTCTCAGGATCTTGGGCACGCATGCACACATGTCCGGTTTGAATTTTAAGCCACTGGGTCCGGGACGCGAACCATGGTCAACTACATGGGAGTCCAGTGACATAAACATTACGCTAACTGCTGAAATTTTAATATGCACAAAACAAGAAACTGTTTTAGAGCTTTTAGACAGTGTCTCGATGATCTCTTTGGCATTGTTTTAAAATTTTTATTGTAATGAGGAAAAAATAGGTATTATTTCAATTTTTTTAATGAGACATGTAATTAGAAATACCTTCAATTTAAAAAGGCAAATATTTTTCTTTCGCATTTACTATATTTTCAGGAATGAGACATCATCCTTTTGGAAGTACTGATTGGAAATTTATTCTCAATTGTCTCAAATTTATTATCAAATATTTTTGAAAAGATTGCAGGAGAATAGCATGTATTTAGTTTTAAGCACAGGTAAGCTAGGCATACATGCTTATGTGCTACATATAGACAGCAAAATATAAATACAACATAATTGATATCTACCTTAGACCATTCTCAGAGTAAAAGGTCCTTAATTTTGGTTCTTTGACTACACATCAAGTTGCCTTAAAGGACTATTTGGACATAACATTTTTAGTCATTTCCAAAGGTTGTCAAAAAGATTGCATGGCAATTTTTCAAAAGATCACTAGGAACTAAGCAAATAACAAGTGCCTAAGGGGTGAGTCTCTTAATGGATGAACATTATATGTGTGAGACTCCAGAGTGGAAATAATCATGACAATTTCACATTTCCAAGTACACAGGGCCATTTGCAACTGTAAGACTGATTTTAGAGGGGGAAAAGAAAGCAATCTCTGTCAAGCATTAATTTAGATTAAATATATGTGAACATTTCTCTTGTTAAAATGAGCTATAACAAATGCTAGAAATACGTTATGTTGTTACATTATTAATACCTACAACACATAAAAGATAGAATGTCAAAGAAAAAATAGTATATGTAATAATGAAACATAATAGTTTTTAATAGTTATCACAGAATGATGTTGTTGACTATTTTGTAATTATATTATGTAGCTTTACATGTCTTTTTTTGCTTTATTTTATTTTTTACATTTAATTACTGTATATCTTTAGAGTGTACACAATGATTTTTCCCAGAATGAATACATTGTGTATTAGTCTAGTCCAAGGCATTACCATACACATTATTATCAACAAATATCTTTTAATTTTTGTCTGTTAAATGTTTTTCTTCTCTTGATTCCCCTCTTTCCACTTTAAATTTCAGACATAGATCAGTTTTCTTTTTATTGTCATATAGAGCTAATACCAGTACTAAATATTTATCCAAAATAGAAGCCTTGCTTCTTTTAGAGACATAAATAGAAAAATCACTCTTAAATCAATGATTGCTAAATCAAGCACTACTGTGTGGACTTTACTGTGTGGGATACCTGAAAGATATAAAATACACTCCCTTCTTATAATCTAGACATTGAATCTATTTTTTCAGTTTTTTAGAATTTCCTACATTCTTTGAGAAGTAGTTTAGGAAAAACAAACGCCCATTTATGCCATAATGATCCTAGGAATTGTGCAATTCTCTAACATTTTTATTATAAAGAAGATACAAACATATGCACATGCAGTACTAATCTCACAAAATCCACGCAAAAATGTAATACTTAGAATGTCAGCAATGATGGGCCGGTTCCATGACCAGGCGGTTAGGCAGTCAGAACTCACATGGCCAATGATCTGGATTCAGTCTGGGCCCAGCAGCCAGGAGAAACATGCCAGATGTGTCATAGGCAGGCCAAAAGTCCTGAAGGAAGTCAATAGAGTAGGGAATGTGGCATGATCATTCCCATGGGGATTTCTCTCTCTCTCTCACTCTCTCTCTCTCTCTAGCAAGTACATGTGCCCTCTAGCAAAAAAAGAAAAAAAAAAAGAAAAGAAAAAAAATTAAAGTTAAAAATGGGATAATTTTTCTATTAATTAATTAATTAATTATTTTTATGTTCATTCACTGAGCATCATCATAGCATACAAAATGTGATTTCCCATCCAGAATACACTGTATAGTAACTTAATCATACATGTTATCATAGACAAATATATATGTGTGTGTGTGTGTGTCTGTGTGTGTTTCCCTATTTCTCACCCTGTGCCATTTCCCATCCTCCTCTCACACTGTTGCTGGTATCTGCAATTGCTTTCCATTCCTCCCTCCCCCACACACATTTTATTGATACACAAAATATCTTAATCCCTCCCTCACACACATTTTATTGATACACAAAATATCATAATTAATCTAACTACTTTGAATAGCAAGTTCAGCTGATACATAGTATCTGAACTCACGTTTGACTTCAGGCATGAGACTGTGAGTAGAATGCATGTACTATAAAATAGGACCTAGCTGATGCTATATAGCTTACTATGGTCATTAAATAGGTATTTTTTTAACATATTTTTTAATTTAAAGAAAAGCAGTTTTAGCTTTAATAAATCAAAATTAAAAAAATGTTAAGAGAGCTTTGCTTAAAACTTAAAGCCAGGAAACAGGTTAGGATTCTGTTCAAATAGTAGGTACATAAACCTATTGGCAGCTCAAGAGAAAACAAAAATCCTTAAATCCGGAAAACAAAGCATAAAAGAACATCAGTAATGTTTTAGTCAAAAGTCTTAAGATTCTATTTCACCAGTTTAGTCACATGTACTTGATCTAGCTTCTGTTGTGGTCCGATATTCCCATTTAAAATCTGGAAGATGACATTCAACTCCAGATTTGTCTCTACCATTAAGTTGGACATTTTCTTAGTTATATTTGAACTCTCATTTCTGTGTGCCTGCATTTAGTATTTTTGGTATAGCACTCTCTTCAGCACTTCTTGGAGAGCTGGTCTGGTGTTGATAAATTCTTTCAGGTGTTGTTTATCTGGGAATGTTCTTGTCTTTTCTTTCCATATGAAAGATTATCTTGCCAGATACAGTATTCCTGGTTGAAAATTGTTCTTCCCTTAAGACATTGAATATGTTTTCCCATTCTTTCATTACTTGCATTGTTTTCTATGAGAGGTCTGCCACTTGCATTGTTGTCTATGAGAGGTCTGCCGTTAGCCTGATGGGATATCCTTTGTGGATAACTTGACATTTCTCTCTTGCCAATCTTAGTATCTTTGTCTGTTACTTTAGTCAGTCTGGCTATAATATGTCTTGGAGACAATCTTCTTGGCTTGATTTTTTTTTTTTTTTTTTTTTTGTATTTCTTGGGGCTGGATCTCTGAATGCCTTTCTAGATTTGGAAAGTTGTCCTCCAAGATTTCATAAAGTAGATTATCAATGGTCTTCTCACATTCTGGGATATCGATTATCTGGATGTTTGAATGTTAAATGACATGTAATATTTCTCATATATTATTGTCATTTTGGGGTCTATTTTTCTCAGTCTTCATAGTGGATTTTTCTAGTCCAGCTATTCTATCTTCTACATGAGATTCGATCTTCTGTGTGATCTAATCTGCTTTTAATACTTCCAAAGGAGGTTTTTTATTTCCTATATTACTGCCGTCATCTCTAATAGTTTCATTTAATTCTTTTTTATGGTGTGTAATTCCTCTTTCAGCTCTCGCAAGAACTTCCTCATCTCCTGGAACTCATTGGCTCTTTTCTCCTGCATCTTCTGGAGTTGATTTTCTCTTGCATCTCTGTTAGTTTTGTCACTACGAATATTCTAAATTCTTTATCTGACATTTCTGTGAGTTCCATTGTGCTTTCTGTGGACGAAGAGGAGTTATTCTTTTCTCTTGGAGGAGATAAGAAATAACTTTTCTCTTGCTTTGTCATATTTCTTGTACTCCTGTGGTGATTTCTGGTCATCTGGTAGGTTGTGAGTTTCCTCCTAATTCTTGAAGTTTAATCTGAGCATTCAGAGGCGTGCAGGAAGAGGTGATCTGCAATCTTTCTTTGATTCTGTTTTTCACCCTTTGTGCATCAGATTCAGTGGGAATTGAGGAATATTCTGACCCTAATGGTATTCAGATGTTTGGAGAATGTTCACTTAGACCTGTCTAGACACTCAGTGCATGGAAGATGAGCAATCAAGGGATGAAGTTAAAAGAAAAAGGAAAAGAAAGCAGAAGAGGAAAGAAGAAAAAAAGAAAAAGAAAAAAGAGAAAGAAAAAGACAATAAAAAATTTATATTTCAATTTTAAAAAGCAAAAAATGAAAGCAATATTTCACAGCTCAAGTTCAGTAGCTATGTCAGAAGGGCCTGGGTTTGTTCCTCTCCTAAGTGGGAGGGGAAAAGGCATGAATTAGCAAGATAAAACAGAGGCTTGAGAGCCCAGGAAATTCTTACCTTAAAAAGAAGAAGAAAATTTAAAAGACATAGGAATACATAGACAGAGACAGAAAGAGATGCAGAGAAGGGTACAGAAGTTGCTCTACCACCCTATAAATAAATCTGGAGGATGAAATCTCAGCAGAACATCTTTACTTTTAGTCTCTGAAAGCAATATTTCACAGCTCATGAGCAAGAGCCATCTCTGGAATGGGATAATTATTAGAAAACGTTCGTTGAAGATGCTTTGTTCATTCAGGTAACTTGATTTTCATATACAATATTTACAAGAATATAGTTATTTTAGTACAACAATGAATAAAGAGTAATAAGGCATTTGTATAGAGTCAAAGCATTTTGCGTATGTGTGTGTGCGTGTGTGCGTGTGTGTGTGTGTGTGTGTGTGTGGTGTTTTGACACACAATCTGGCTATATTCTGCCTCAGCTCCTGACTAGGGACCGTAGGTGAATGCCACGATGCCTGACTCTCTCTGGGTTGCCCCTCTGGCTGTGAGCTCTCCCTCTTCTTCACTCAGCCTTTTGATTGGCCGAAATTACAGGCACGCAGCACTGCACGTGTCTTTTTAGGGTGGGTCACAGTCAAACACGGACGCCCCTGGTGTTGCATCAGCCTGCTCAGCAGCAGTGTTCAGCACTACCATGGCTGGACCAGAGCCAAAACATCTATTGCCCTAGGTTAGAGGTTGGGAAACCATGCTTTTGTTACAAGTTCAGTCTGCGGGATTGCAAAGAAAGTTATATTTGAATGTAGCCAGATAACCTGTTTCTGCTTTGTGTCTGCTTTCAGAACAAAGTAGCAGAATTAAATTGTAACAGTATCCCAGCATCCCTGTAATGGCTACAATATTTATTCTCTGTCCTGTTATTGAAAAATTACACCTGTCCCCTTCCCTTTCCTAACTCATTTGAGTGTACTAGAGCAAGAACAGCAGCATAAACAATGAAAGTTGAATTATTATGCACTAGTATATCCTTAAAAATACCCCACCAGAATAATTTTATTTATAATTTACATTAGTTTGTGAAATTTACATTCTGACTGCAGTCTGAACATTCGTCTCCATGTGACAAGCCATGTATCAATTTATTTTTTAAACATGTCCTTTGCTTATGAAGTTTTTCTCATTTGTGTTGTTGAGAGTGAGAGTCTGATGTTTAAAATATATGCATGTGGGGGAATCATAATATTCCCCACATTGTCTTTCTTTACATACTGCAGGTTTGAGATTTTTCTTTAAGTGAGCCTTGCAAACAATCCTACTTTAGAAAAAAGATATATGAATCTATTCCAAAATCATGAATGATTTACTCTTCTAAATTTCTTAAAGCAGCTATAATATGTCTTAAGAAAGGATAGAAAATTTAGAAAGTGCATATGAACTTTGACTAGTGAAAGCCAGTGCAATTCATTTCAAACCTTTCTCTATGGAAAAGAGATTATCATTGTAAAAAGTAAGGGTTCCAAACACAGTGTACAGCAAGATGCTCTGTGGGCTATAACTGGAGCTGAAAAGTCAGAAAGAGAGCTCCTTCAAGAAATCTCAAGCCCATTTCTCCATAGAAGAAAGGGGGGACCTGCTAACCTGGGTATTTTTAAATATATAATTGCTTTGTTTGTATGTTTAATGAGAGGATTGTTCTGAGAGAAAAGACCTTTCAGAAAATGAAACAAAACAAACAAAAACCAGGAGTAAAGTATATAGGGGTAAAATTTCAGGAAATGAGATGATTATTAAATAGAAATAAGAAAGAGAGCCCCAGAAAGGAGCATGGGAGAGAACCATGTCCTGTCTTGAGTGTGGAAATCATTGTGGGAGCCACACAGAAAGCTTTCTGGCAATTGAAAAAGTCTCACTGAGGATGCAAGTGTTGATCTATATGCATTTGTGAATTTTCTCCAGCAGCTCAGCGTAGAACTGCTCAATCTTAATAAAGCCTGCACATTCACAGTGCTTCCTGTTTTGTCCCCCCAGGGTTTATCTGGCAATCAGCCTAATAATTATTTCTGGGTGTATCAGAAGATCAATTTGAGTGTGCAGTTTCTGTACAGCAGGTTCAGGTATGTGCAGGCAGGCACCTCAAGTCTCCCAGTGGGAACCTGAAACTGCAGCTTGTACTGGGACCGAATGCTGACAACTGGAGCACATTTTTGTTCACGTCATCCAACCACAAATTCAATGCCTTTTCCATCCCAACTGGGCACTTATCATGCTCTGTGGCTGAGTCATGCAGTTTGAGATGCAACAGCAAACCTAGCATGAAGTCCTCTTTTCTTCCCTACAACTCCCAGATAAAAGAGCTTAGAACCTCAGCATCTGATTTCTATCTTTACTTACTAAGTTGAAAACTTTTACTTTCCAGTTAAAGGAAGCACTTCATGGCTTTGGTTTGGCATATCTAATTTGCTTGCGTCACTACCCTTGCACAGTGGGACCAGCATTATGAAAATAAGGGCTGCTTGAACATGTGCACTGAGGTACACAGTAGTCTGGCTGATAGCTACACAGTAGTCTGGCTGATAGCTACACAGTAGTTTGGCTGCTAAGCAATTTAGGCGTGGCGATGTATTCATTGGGTCCACTGGGACAAGGCGATTCAGGACCAAGGCAGGAAGAAGCTGAGTGAGAGATGTTTGGACTGCTGCCCCTTTTGATGCCCATCTCAACATCTAAATTTAAACGAAATGTCTGGCTGGGTCTTTTGTTCCCTTTGTCACCCACTTATAAATGCTGATCAAAGAATCATCAGTCTCTATATGTGGTTTTCTATTTTCAACTTGAAGCCTTTATGATTCTTGGACCTTGAGATTTCCTGTGTAGAGTCTCCATTGCACATTTTCAGATCTGTGTTCAAGTTAAATGGGAAGGAACTCTTGTCCAAAGGCTGTTAAATATGCAGTCCCTTACCAGTGAAGGGCAGAATAATCACTGGACGTTCACGAAGACTATCGCAGTTCAAGTCCCTCACCTGGAGGCTTAAAATTCAAGAAAGACACATGTGCGCACATACCAAAAATACCAAGAAGAGAAAGGAGGGGAAAGGATTGTGGTGTAGCCATCCCTCCTGGGATGATTTCTTGCTTTCTGTCTTTGTCTCTTTGGTCAGCACATGTGCCCTATAGTGGAAGTCTTTTTTATTTATTTTTTTAAGAATTATTTTTATTTAACTTTGCTTATTTATTTATTTTAATTTGACGAGAGAGAGAGAGACAAAGAGAGAGAGAAAGTGAGAAAGCAAGCTCCCAGATCCAGAACTTGAACTGCAGTTGGCCATGTGGGAGTCCAGTGCTCTTAACTACCATGCCACCAGCTAGCCCTGGAAAAATCTCTCTTTAAAATATATATACATGCACATTAATGTGCAGTTCCTTCTCTCTGTTCTGCACCATGTTCTTACATTCACTTATAACATTTAAACTGGTGGATAGGGAGGTAAGTAAACCAGGTTTTCTTCCTATTGGGTTTCTGGGAGCCTTCACTTTTTTTTTCTTTCCATGTAAGACAGGGAGAGTGTATTGCAATATTTCCAAATATGTTTGAAGATTCACTTTCTCTGAGAGATTCAATCAGTTATTGGTGTGTACCAAATTACACTCTGTTAAAAGTAGATCTAGGTATTTTTCTGAAATAATTATATTTTTCTCTAAAGCTACTCCTGGCTGATTTGCTGAAATCTAATAAAAATAGTTTTAGAGGTTCTTTTTACGGGAGTTTATCTTTTAGAAGTTATGGTATTTTTTTCTTTCGTTATTGTCCTTTCTAATTACCTGTGGAGAGTTTGCATTATTTTATAAGTGTATTAAAAAAAACTAGTATCTACCATACTAGAGACAGTAAAGAAGGAGATGGGTAATAGGAGGTGGGAGGGAGCCGATCAGGGAAAAAAATTAAACAAAACATTTAGTAGACACAAAAGTGAGAAGTTATCTGCTGACGATACTGTATGTGGTGATGTTTTCGACTTGACTCACATGCACTGTATTTGTGCTAGGAACAAACATGCTCTACACTAAAGATGGACAGTGATTAAATGTAAATAAAAATAAATTAAAAATAAAACTGCTCTATGAACCTAAAAGCAATTACTACTAGGGAATGTTTTTTGTTGTTGTTGTTAAGTTTATTTATTTTGTTTAGGGAGAGACCCTTGACTAGGTATTCATGCTGTGAACCTACCATCAATCTCGCAGCCAGCCAGAACCCGCTCAGGTAGACCCAGGTCACAAACACAGAGCAGAGCCTTCATACAGGGTCTTCAGCACTGCACGGCACCCCTCCTGCCCCGTAACAGGGCAGAACTGAGTCTTTCTGATTCCTTCACTGGATTATTTTTCTTTATTTGCAAATAGGAGAGGGATTTTCAGTAACCTTGAATGTAGAGATGCATTCCTAAATGCTAGCCCTCCTTTTAAGCTGGCACTTAGAAAATATTTAATACTTGTGAATAGTTATGACTTTCCCAATCCATGAGCTCAGCTTTACAAAATGGAGCCGTGAGCTCCTTCTCATTCACACTGTCGTGGAAGGCAATTTCTACTCAAGGATCGTTAACATACCAAAAAGTAGTGATTTTAACAGCAAAGTTAATAAAGCTAAGTAGAAACAGCATGATTTCTGTCATTTTTCTTGCTAGGTGTTCAGCACACATGTGTATATCATAATCTAGACATTTACAGAGATAAATGATTGCTTTTCGATGCTGAGTGTTGACTGAGAAGAAATAGCCTCCAGTTGACTCTCCAAATGTTTCTCTTGACTGTGTCACACAGTTTATTGTTGGGGATATAGATTCCTAAGGAATCATTTTTCTCTTAAGCCAGATTGTGAAATTGCATACATTCAATTGATCAGTTTTGATGTATTTTACTAAGTGACACTAATCAGAGAGAGAGAGAAAGAGAGAGAGAAAGTGAGAAAGCAAGCTACCAGATCCAGAACTTGAACTGCAGTTGGCCATGTGGGAGTCCAGTGCTCTTAACTACCATGCCACCAGCTAGCCCTGGAAAAATCTCTCTTTAAAATATATATACATGCACATTAATGTGCAGTTCCTTCTCTCTGTTCTGCACCATGTTCTTACATTCACTTATAACATTTAAACTGGTGGATAGGGAGGTAAGTAAACCAGGTTTTCTTCCTATTGGGTTTCTGGGAGCCTTCACT
>NW_006159681.1:696287-699083 GCF_000334495.1 Tupaia belangeri chinensis | reverse complement strand
CCATGTAAGACAGGGAGAGTGTATTGCAATATTTCCAAATATGTTTGAAGATTCACTTTTTCTGAGAGATTCAATCAGTTATTGGTGTGTACCAAATTACACTCTGTTAAAAGTAGATCTAGGTATTTTTCTGAAATAATTATATTTTTCTCTAAAGCTACTCTTGGCTGATTTGATGAAATCTAATAAAAATAGTTTTAGAGGTTCTTTTTACGGGAGTTTATCTTTTAGAAGTTATGCTATTTTTTTCTTTCATTATTGTCCTTTCTAATTACCTGTGGAGAGTTTGCATTATTTTATAAGTGTATTAAAAAAAACTAGTATCTAAAATACTAGAGACAGTAAAGAAGGAGATGGGTAATAGGAGGTAGGAGGGAGCCGATCAGGGAAAAAAATTAAACAAAACATTTAGTAGACACAAAAGTGAGAAGTTATCTGCTGACGATACTGTATGTGGTGATGTTTTCGACTTGACTCACATGCACTGTGTTTGTGCTAGGAACAGACATGCTCTACACTAAAGATGGACAGTGATTAAATGTAAATAAAAATAAATTAAAAATAAAACTGCTCTATGAACCTAAAGCAATTACTACTAGGGAATGTTTTTTTTTTGTTGTTGTTAAGTTTATTTATTTTGTTTAGGGAGAGACCCTTGACTAGGTATTCATGCTGTGAACCTACCATCAATCTCGCAGCCAGCCAGAACCCGCTCAGGTAGACCCAGGTCACAAACACAGAGCAGAGCCTTCATACAGGGTCTTCAGCACTGCACGGCACCCCTCCTGCCCCGTAACAGGGCAGAACTGAGTCTTTCTGATTCCTTCACTGGATTATTTTTCTTTATTTGCAAATAGGAGAGGGATTTTCAGTAACCTTGAATGTAGAGATGCATTCCTAAATGCTAGCCCTCCTTTTAAGCTGGCACTTAGAAAATATTTAATACTTGTGAATAGTTATGACTTTCCCAATCCATGAGCTCAGCTTTACAAAATGGAGCCGTGAGCTCCTTCTCATTCACACTGTCGTGGAAGGCAATTTCTACTCAAGGATCGTTAACATACCAAAAAGTAGTGATTTTAACAGCAAAGTTAATAAAGCTAAGTAGAAACAGCATGATTTCTGTCATTTTTCTTGCTAGGTGTTCAGCACACATGTGTATATCATAATCTAGACATTTACAGAGATAAATGATTGCTTTTCGATGCTGAGTGTTGACTGAGAAGAAATAGCCTCCAGTTGACTCTCCAAATGTTTCTCTTGGCTGTGTCACACAGTTTATTGTTGGGGATATAGATTCCTAAGGAATCATTTTTCTCTTAAGCCAGATTGTGAAATTGCATACATTCAATTGATCAGTTTTGATGTATTTTACTAAGTGACACTAATCATCTTACTGGTTATCTATAGACATTAAACAATAACCATCGCAATATTAATAATTCTTACCATCAATATATTTTTACCAGTAGATGGATAATGTAATCACTTGGGGCATTGTGGGAAGCTGCACACCAGCGAGTTTGCCGAGGTTTCTCAGAAAGCAAACAATTACCATGATTGGTTCCCTTCCAAAAACCTGTCTCAGTGCATACACAAGGCAATAAAATTCAGGGCAAACAAGTATCTCTTTGATTAAAACTTTTTTTTCTCTTGTCAAAGATGCTCATGTTTAGGAACTAGTCTTCACTGTCTTTTCCTTTTTTTACTCCCATATTTAGTCATCCCACTATTATGAACACATTATTAAAAAGTAATTGAAAAGAGAGCAAATGGAGCTAGCAGTTGTATATCAGTTATGTTGCTGGATTCCCACATGGCCATCCATGGTTTGAGTCCTGGATCTACTGGCTTAAAACTCATGCTGGGTGTGTGTATGTACATGCCCAAGATTCCAGGAGAAGAAGGGAAGAGAAGGAATTGCAACATGGCCATCTCCCTTGCAGGGAGATTTCTCTTTCATTGTCTCTCTGTCTTTGGAGAACACATACACCCTAAGGCAAAAGCCTCTTTAACAAATAAATAAAATAAAATATTAAAATAAGAAAAGAGGACTAATTGCATAGCTACTACTAGATATATTGAATAATATATCGAATAGGGATAGCGAACAATATTGGGTGGTGATTTTGCACGTGTCTTTTTGAGTATTTTCTTACTAGGTAGAAGGCTTCCTTAACGACTTCCTGCAGACCTGGCGGGATCAGATAAACTATGCTAGGAGTTTTTTTCCTTGTTATAAACATTGAGAGTGTGGCATACAGAGATAGTTCTAATTTGTAAATCAGTCGTTGTTGAATATAAATTAAAAATGAGATTGTCGGTGGTAAATTATAAAGCACACAGGCATATGAATGCTACTGTGTTATTTTTTAAATTATTGGCATTTGGATGTAATGGAACTTGTGTAATTTAATACCTTTAGGCATTATGCACATTTTTTTATTGTATATCAGTTCAAAACATCTTAGTTTGTGAATCTCTGTAATTACAAATCTTATTAAAATTCATCACCAAATGATTCTGAAATACATATTTTCATTGATTCCTTTTGAACCAAATTATTGTTCTCTATCTAATAGCAAAATAAGATATCTATGTAAAAGATTTCTCAAATCATGGACATTACACTCAACTATAAGAAATCATGAATGTAAAAGAACAGTTTTCCTAATTATTTGACTCTTCTGGTTTCACAAGACAATTTTAAACTTGAGAAATAGCATAATTTTGTGTTTTTGCGTGTTGGAAACCTTTGTTGAGGTCTTCCTGGTTTAATTCAATGTCTCCTAGTTT
>NW_006159681.1:694185-695929 GCF_000334495.1 Tupaia belangeri chinensis | reverse complement strand
TTTTTTTCACTATAGATGCATGTACTCACCTGAGAGAAAGAGAGAGAGAGAAAGTTCAAATGTACCCCCGAGGATGATAATCATCCAACAATCCTTTCTCTTCCATTCCCTTGGGATTTGGGGCACATACACACACACACGCCCAGGATGTTCTTAGAAGTCACTGGGTGTGAGACTTGAAGCATGAGGTCATTTATGTAGGATCCAGTGACCTTAATCACCATGCCACCTGGCTGACCCATTTATTTATTTATTTTTAATGAATGAGAAGCTCTATTATAACTTCGTCAGACTCAAGCCCAAGGCCTTATACAGTAGATCCTAAATAGATGTCTATGGAATGGAGTAAGCAATGTAGACTCTACTCTAAAAATAATAGTTACAGTGATATGTTGACTTTATCCATTTTTATGTTGCTAGCAGGAATACCTGGGACTAGTGGGTGAATTTAAGGGAATAGAGGTTTATTTTACCTCATAATTGTGGTGACTAGGAAGCCTAAAGGCATCAAAAGTAGCACAATGCAGAATTTTTGCCACAGTGCAGCATGGTCTGCATCCACATTTCATCTCTTTATGTACACATCAGAATCCAATCATGGGGTCCCAACCCTAATGACTATATCACACCCAAAGGCCTCACCCTGGGATGCCAGGAAGAAACTAAATTTCCCTCAACAATACAATCTAGGTCCAACGTGTGGATTCAGGGGGAACATCCAAGTTCCAAGACATGAAAGCTTGAAAACCAGGAAACTATAAACTGTTATCCAAACCCTAACATATACCTTCTATTTATCTTACTCATTATATGTGGTGGGATTTTTCTCATATTCACAGACTACTTAATTTTTTCTCTCTATTTATATTTGCAGATGTGAGTAATGATGGGCACATAAATAATTGTTTAGAAGGGGAGAGCACACCTGGGGAGATTTCACTCAGAAAATATAACTTAAACTGCAATTTGAAAATCGCACAGTAGCATTTTGCCGATAACAATAAATTTTTTTAAGTTGGTTTTAACAGTGTAAGTAGCAGAGAGTGTTCTGTTGTGGAAACCAGTGCAGAAAAACATCTACAGCAAAAGAACCTTGCATTTACCATGCTGGGAACAGCAGCACCAGAGGGGACATGAGCGAGAAATTGCCATAGGAGGCATCGTCCTTGAGATTTGATTCAGAGCTGTTCAAAGTTCACATCAGTACTATGATTACTTTTTGATCATAAAGTATTTTTAATCCCTAAATAGTGATATAACACTAAAATTACATTTTTATTTAGCCTGTTTCAAATACTTCTAGCAAAATAAAAAAAAAACTGCTTTAAGACTTAATTTTCTAAATATTTATTAAGACAGTTCTGTAAGACCTTTTTTAAGATGGAAACTGCTGTCTCTTAGGTCAAAGACCCAGGCTGAATGACTCCTGAAACCTGAACAGAAATTTGACTACAGTCTCGCCAATCAAGAATGCCCATAAGATGATCACGCCCTCTTGAACTAGTCATTGAACTGATTATGTGCCTGGGACCCCTGCCTTTAATTTTGTCCTCAAAAACACGTGTGGGGGTGGGGACCAACAGTAAGTGTAATGGCTATGTCGCTGGACTCCCACGTAGTCGACTTGGAACTCACGCTGGGCACATGTGCATGCATGCCCAAGATCCCGAGAGGAGACTGGAGGAGCAGGGATTGCGGTGTGGCCATTCCCCCTGGTGGGTGATTTCTCGCTTTCTGTCTCTCT
>NW_006159681.1:690375-693974 GCF_000334495.1 Tupaia belangeri chinensis | reverse complement strand
AAATCTGCACTTTCCTTCATCAACCAAAAAAAAAAAAAAAAAGAGAGAGACAATTTTGGCAAAAGGCATAGGTGGGAAGCAATGAAAAAAGTATCAGTGTATATGCAGGGGGTTCAAATCTTGAAGGCAGGGACTAAAGGGACTGTGAAGAAGAAACTATAACTCAGACTGGACTGTAAAATACAAATGAAAGTATTAGGACTGAACACCTAAACTACTTGTGTTAGAAGATGAAACTTACCAGAAAATTAACAATACCCTATTCGTTTTGTTGTAAATACACACAGATTTAAGTTACTATGAGTAAATATTTTTTTTCATAGAAGGAACAAGCACTCCCCAGGTTTAATTTATTTCTTGGTGGAAAACTCTACATCAACCTCATTAAACAGAAAAATGTTATGGGCAGAAGTCAGGTAAAAAGGCTTTCCTTCCTTAATGAGCAGTTCGAGTCCTGAACCTAGAGGCTTGAAAGACAGCTAAAATTTAAAAGAGATCTATATGAAAAAGTTCAGAGTGTGAAAAAATCAAAACCTTAGATATTTAACTCAGGGTTATCACACTTTTAATCAATGCCTTGAGCTCATAAATTCTTTCATCTTTGTTTTATTACTTGATTGTTACATCAGGGAATTGTGCTATATGTGAAGTGGTTTTCCGGATCATTGATAGGTTTCAGAAATTTTTAAATTGTGTATATAGTACACCAGTGATTTTAGGAACTATTGTGTAAATGTTTTCCAAGGTTTAATGTGCAATAGGAGACTACAAAATTCTTGCCTTTGAACTCTTCATAATTTAGCACAGGAGACAAGGAATTCATGTAACAGCAGGTGGAAAAACTGGGGAGTTCAATAATTCTGTCTTTTCTCAAAGACCTTGAGAATCTTCATTGTATTGCAGAAAAATCCACAAAAGCGAACATTACTGTGCTGTGCATTTATAAAACTTATAGAATTAGCTGTCAGCGTACATCTCTATGCCACAAAGCTTTTTGCAAAGAGCTAATTTAAGGAAAACACTTCAACTTTGATCCAAACTCAGCACACTGTGGCGTGAAGTCCTTTCTTCTGTTCTGTAGATCCATACCCTGAGATCTGAGTGACAGACAAGTGAGACTGCACCTGTAATTTCTTTTCAGAAAACAAAGAATTCATTAAAAACAGATGTCAAGAGCTAGAGCTAAAAGATGATTTTTTTGTTTTTACTTCTAGCTCAAATGAAAATGACTTTGAATGTAATAAAAACTCCTTTAATACCATATATCTCTATGCATGACTTTACAGCCACATTTAAGGAATGAATAAACATTAAGGAAAGTAGACAATAAAGCAATGTGGAGTGCGGAACAGCAGCAATATCATTATGCTCCAGCTTTGATTTTCAAGAAACCATAAAATAGAAAATACAGGTACAAGTGATATAGAAAATTTAAATGGAAGTTTTAAAATGTATCTTAGGAGTTAAAAAAAATTTAATAACTAATGTTTTGATCATTCCAGCTGTTATATATCTTATCTCTGTAAATATATTTATAATGCAGTAAAATATTAAATACAAATAAAAAGGAATATTGAATAATGGTGTCAGGGACACAGAAATTTTATTTGGCTAAATAATAAAATTACTTAATATACACATAAGATATATTTCAAAGTTCATTCATTGATTTCTTAAAAGAGAAGAATAAAAATAAATTTTTACAACCACAAGGAAAACACTGAACCTAAATTATTGCTATAGGGCATATGAATTCACCCAAAAGACAGAGAGACACAGAGAGAAACTGAAATCTCCATCCAGGATGGATGACCATGCCTCAATCCCTTCTCCTTCATTCTCCTCTCAGGATTTTGGGCATGAATGCACATGTGCCCAGCATGAATTTCAAGCCTCTGGGCCTGGGACTTGAACCACAGTTGGCCATGTGGGAGTCCAGCATCTTAACCATTACTCCCCCTGCTGGTCCCTCGTGTGTTTCTTGAGAGAGAAAGAGAGAGAGAAAATCACTCTAACAGGTCTTCATCCCGTGACCAGCCCCTTCCCAAGCCAGACAAGATCCCAGGTCCATGAGCCAGAAAGCTCCCCCATGTGGATCGGTATCAAAGGCATTGCGTTACCACCATGCCACCACAAGTGATCTAGTTAAAATTTTTTTTATCAGTAATTGCATTATGTCTTAGATTTATTTATTTTCTTGCAGTGCTCGTTATCTAAAAATAAATGCATGTTAGAAAGAGTCAGTGGCATAGAGAGAAACAAACATAAAAATGTTTATATTTGGTATTTAATTTCTTTCAAGGTTTCAGGTTTGGACTTAAGATCTTTATTTTTATGCCATGTAAGATAGTTACCCTTTGAAATGTTCTGATGAATCAAATAGTTCATCTTTAAAGGACTTTCAGAAGTGAGCTTGGACACCCGATATTTCAAAGACTCAGACTCTAAGTTACAAGTTATTTTTCAATATTTTAAAGGTTACCTCTGCTTCATCATATATACATTCATTAAGCAAATTATTTTGGGGTATGCTATCGGTAGGAACTTGTCAATGCTGGTTTCTGTATTTAAGTTGCTTATGGGTTTTAAGAGAGAATGTACAATAAATACAGTGCTAACCAAGAAAGGATAAGGACCAGAAACAGAGCAAAGACAAAGTCCTCCTGAAACTTACTGTCAAACGTACTATCATATATATATATGTGTGTGTGTGTGTGTATATATATATATATATATATATATATATATACACTAGAGTGTCTTTCAAGGCATTAGTGAGAGATTTCCTCATTTTATATTATCTTACATTACCAAAATTATTAAGGTTAGTGGAGGAATAATATTATTTTCAAGGAAATTGGAGGATTCATAAGGCAACATTCTATTTGGATAGTGAAACTTTTATTTTGAGTCTTTTCATGAGCCACATTACGTCTTATGAGATTCAACACTAGGCTGAACCCCAATTACATAGAAATGTTAGTTGATTACTTCCATGTCCCAGTGTTGAGTATAGGTTCTGGCCCAACAAGCGGTCTATAAATGCAATGTTAAATTAATTTGGGGATATCTTCTGGGTAAATTTTAAACCAGAGATAAATGCAATCAACACAGTTCAAGTAATTACACCTAAAAAATTGTTTCAAGTAACTTTGTTCGATTTGTTCAAAAATGAAAGGATGGTTCTTAGGGTATAGTTATAAATACTTGTAAGTAAGATCTATAAAACATTCCATGAACAAACTCAAAATTGCATTCTCCCCATTCTATTTTTTCAGCAGGTGAGGTAGAGAAGTTAATAGCGCATGAGTTAAGAAAGGGCGCTTACGGTAACAATGACCACAAGGAAAACACTAAACTAGTACCAGTCTTGGCAACAATGAAGAAACCTGGGATGAAGAATGCTTGTGCTTCTCCCTTGACAATGTGGTGGGTAGACCCTGCTCTAAGTTCCTTACTTGACTGGGGATTTTAAAGCCCTTGGAAAGGCTCTGCGTTATGCAGAGCATAAGAGGGCTACAAAGCCATTATTAATCCTTAGTGGATGCTGAGGATGAGAAAATGTGTGCAAAAGGAAGTTTCATTCTTTAATTTATTTT
>NW_006159681.1:649869-687260 GCF_000334495.1 Tupaia belangeri chinensis | reverse complement strand
AAAGGGCATATAAATCATGGAATATATCAACATTTAGAGCAAAGAAATAGACTGAGAAACTAAAAATGAAGTATTCATATGCGCTTCAATGTGGATTAATTTTGAAACATTATGCTAAGTGAAAAAAGGCAGATACAAAAATTTTCTATCTGTAGAGACACAAAGCAAATGCTGGGAAGAGTGGGGCTTGACTCCTTAATGGGTAGGATATTTTCTTTGGGGGTGATAAAGTATTTTAAAGCTACACGGAGGTGATTGTTGTATGACATTGTGAATGAACTTAGTCCCACCAAGTAGTAAGATTTAAGATGAGTAATTTAATGTTAAATTAATTTTCTCAGTTTAAAAAAACAAATCTAAATCTAATGGAAGAGGGCCAGTGTATAGTGGTAAGCCAAGCTGAATTAGATAAAAGTTGTAAATATTAGTTATTTGTATAGTAAAATCTGAGTAGTATGTTTAATTTGTTAAGTATTCAATAAATGTTGAATTATTACTTTGATATACTTGAATAAAAAGACATTGGCAGGGACCAGCAGTTGACATAAAGGCTATGTCATTGGACTTCCATGTAGTCGACGGCAATTCAAGTCCCGGACTCAGTGGCTTAAACTCATGCTGGGTGCATGTGCATGAGTGCCCAAGATTCCAAGAGGAGAACAGAGGAGAAGGGACTGCGACATGGCCATCCTCCCTGGGGGTTGATTTCTTGCTTTCTGTCTCTCTGTTTCTCTCTCTATCTTCCTGGAGAGCGCATGTACCCTATAGCAAGAAAAACAAACAAACAAACAAACACACAAACAAAACCTCTCCAAAAAAAAGGCATTGGCAGTAAGCAATAATTGTTCACCTTCCATAGAATTCTTAAACATTTACAGTAGGAATCTTCTAAGTTTTTTTAAATGATAAAGAACGACAGCATGCTGCAGTGGACTGTTGCCCAAGTTTAGAGTTCAGACGTGTGCGCTCTCTGATAGAATTTGCAAGTAAGTTGTGAAAAACGTCTAGCTTGTTTAACGGTTTTAGGTCTTCATTTAAAATTATAGAATACTAGAACATTTCATGTTTATTTTATTCGTATCTTTAAAGAAAAGAAATTTTTATGTTCATCAACATTTTCCCTCACTTCTGCAAATTTAGATTTGAAGAGAGTGTGTGTCTGTGTGTCTGTAAGGTTTGGACCTGATTTCTGATTTTCTTCACTCCTGTGAGCACAGCTTAAATCCAATAAGACTCAGCAGGCATGCCAAGCCATTCCTAGTTTTTCTTGCACAGTTTGGTGTTTAGTCAAAAGGGTCGATGGCATTATGCAGATCGAAAACAATTTTGAAAATGCCATATGGCAACCCCTGCTAAATAAATGTTTTGCGCCACAGTAGGTAATAAGATCTCCTCAGTCAGAATAGAAAGAAATGTTAATCATGTTTGGGATGATTTGAAAATTGGGGGGCAGCGAGGTAAAAAAACAAAAAGGTGCAAGAGAGTAGGAAGAACGATACTGTAATTGAAGGGATGTTCCTTCTCAGAATTCTCTGATTTGTTGCTTTTCATAAATGATAAAGAGCCAGGTGAAATATGCAGGGTCAGTGTCAAAGTGGGAAAAGGATTTATTCATTTTCCAGGCTCTTTCTCATTTTATAACTCATATAGGCTGTCTTTGTATTTAATTCAAGGTTTACTAAAATCAGGTTCTTTCAGAAGTGTGTCTAATTTCTTAAGGTAAAAATACATGTGGTGTGTTTAAGTTAACAGAACACAGGATTTAAAGGTCCTAGGGGCATTGTAAAATGTGGTCATGCCTGCTCTGGGAGATCAAGGATCTCCTAGCCCTGGAGATCAGTCTCTTCAGCCACAGTTAAGGTTCAACTGCTCTCTAGAGAGGTGCACAAGCTCTACATTTTTTGTTTGAGCAGCTATGGAAAGAGCTGACTGATTTCCCTCAACATCAGGTTTAGTAATGACTTAGGAACTCAGAGAACCTTTATGGCTTATCATTGGAAGCCTTTGAGTATGTCTGTGGCTTTGGCTGCAATCTCTGGACTGTTTCCCTTATAATTTTTAGTTTCTGGCACTTACACAGCTCCAGATGGCACATGCTCACCTAGATTTGTGGCATTCTTTCTCAGTGGAGTGAATGCAGAGGTCATCCCGACTCAGTACTGAGTTCTCATCTTTTCCCATTACTTTGTAAAGTGGCAAGATCCTAAAACCCAATAAACAGAATATTTTAGAAAGATAAGTAAACAGGAGTAAAATAAGGACCTCTCTTTTTTATTTTTATTTTTCTAGAGAGAGAGGTTTGCTATAGGATGTGTATGCATGTATGCTTGAAAAAGAGAGAAACAGAAAGTGAGAAATCACTCCAGGGCTGGGTCGCAGGGGGTGGGGGGAGGGCTGGTGGCCATGCTTCTTTCCCTTTTCCTTCATTCTCCTCTTGGGATCTTGGGCACACATGCACATGCACCTGGTGTGAGTTTAAAGCCACTGGGTCCAGGATTTGGACTGTAGTTGACTATGTGGGAGTCTAGCAACGTAACCACTATGCCATCTGCTGGTGCCAAGGATCTCTTTTGTAAGTAAAATAAATTATTTTAAATTGCATTATATAGGATTAGGGAGGGAAATTCAACAAAGCTACTTACTGATCCTTTCTTGTGATCTTACCCTGTGCACATAAAAAATGGCCAATTGCCTCATGACTAGATCTGTGGTCATCTCATGGGATGTGTCCTGGGGCTGCACACCCTAACCAATGCCCATACACAGCTACTCACCAGTGATCTTTTTCTTTTTTTTTTTAAGAGAGATTTTTGCTATAGGGTACATGCACTCACCAGAGTCAGACATAAAGAGACAGAAAGCCATAAATCATCCCCCCCAAGGGGATGGCCATGCCATTAATCCCTTCTCTCTTCTCCTCTCAGGATTTTGGACATGCACTGACATCTACCCAGCATGAGGTTTTTTTTTTTTTTTTAGTTTAATTTTTATTTTATTATTACTATTATTTATATATTAGATCACTGTACATCATTTGGCTTGCAAAGAGAATTTACTCAACATTAAATACACTTTTGATCAGTCCAGTTGAGAATGATATACACGTTATCATCAATATGTAATAAGCCATTACTGTGTCCCAGACATGTCTTGCCTCTCTATTTTTATCCCTCATTTCCTTTCCTTTACTCTTCCCCTCTCCCACCCTCCTTCCACACCATCTCCAGTATCCATAACTATTTTCAATCCCAGTGTGAATTTTAAGTCACCAGATTTTGGAATCAAACCATGGTCCACTGTGTGGGAGTCCAGCAACATAACCATTATGCCATCTGCTGGTACCACCAGTGTTCTTGACAGTGTCTTTATAGTATTTTTTTTCTCACACATTTTTAACTAAAGAAAATCAATCAGGAAAAAAAAAAGCACAAGTAAGAATTGCACCCCTTTGACATAAAGACATAAATACTCACTGGAGGAACTTAAAAATAACTGACATTTCTATTTACTCAAATGTAAGATTTCATTGATTGTCAAAATAACATGTAATATGAGCACGGTTGAGGCAATCACTTATTGCACGTCATAAGGTGTGTAGATTTGTTCAGGAGGGATCCCGGGGCATTAGTAATGGTGGTGGGTAAAGGAACTAAGTCAGGACTAGCATAACTGCCCCTAGCCATAGGACTCAACGCCTTCAACAACTTAGCAACCCACAGTCTAAATCACAGTATTTGAACGGACATTAGATTTCATTGAGTGTCACGATCCAATAAAGTCAGATCCAGTAGTCTGTGTTTGCAGAAACCTTTCAAAAATGATATTATTCAAAATTGGCTGTGAGTCATGAGGAGCCCATTGATTCTGATGAAATAGTCAAAGATAAAAGGCACAGTACGAATTCATCAGGCAGAGGGATTCTTCAGTGCAGGGTTGCCCAAGCTCCACCTACACAGGCAGTTTTCAGAAATGTTACATATACATACATATATACCTACATATATGTCAATATGTTTCATTCAGAAAAACATGTACACATATGAAGGAATTTCAAACTGCTTATGAAGAAATGAAATTATTCAAGTTTATTTTTGTGTATAAACTGTTTTAAAGCCATTAATATTTTAAAAAAACATGCCAAACACATGTGCATGTATGTCTGAAAATCCCCAGAGGAAAATGGAGAAGGTCCACAGCATGACTCCTAGTGTCTTTCTCCTTCTTCCTCTCTCTCTTGCAAGTGCATATTATTAATTTAAAAATAATAATATTTTTGGTACTTTACATAGTGGTGAAAATGTGAAAATTGTACCTGTACTAGTAGAATCACAGCCTTCGATTCTGTATTTGTGGTTGATGATTCCCTTAAAAACACATCATTGGGCCAGCCTGTGAGTGGCCTTATGATTAAGGGAGCTGGATTTCACCTGGTGGACTACACAATTTGAGTCTGGGATTCAACAGTTTGAGAAACATTCTGGGTAGGGACCAGCAGTTAGCGTATTGACTATGTCGCTGGACTCCCACGTAGTTGACCGCGGTTCAAGTCCCGGACCTGGTGGCTTAAACTCATGCCGGGCGCGTGTGCGTGCGTGCCCAAGATCCTGAGAGGAGAATGGAGGAGAAGGGATTGCAGGTTGGCCATCCCCCCTGGGGGGTGATTTCTCACTTTCTGTCTCTCTGTCTCTCTCTGTCTGTCTGGCGAGCGCACGTGCCCTATAGCAAAAACCTCTCCAAAAAAAAAAAAGAAGAGAGAGAGAAACATTCTGGGTATGTGTGTGTCCAAATCCTGAAAAAGAAGAAAAAAAAAATGAGGAAAAGAAATTGTGGCTTGACCACAACCTATTGGGGGTATTTCCTCATTTTTCCCTTTGTCTATCTCTGGTGAGCATATGTGCCTTCTGGAGAAAAATTTAAAATAAATAAATTATATAATGTTGATGATACCATTTATAGAACATGAAAACTTGTATCCAGATAAGAAGGATACAGTGTCTTTTATTTCACAGCAAATATTGTTCAAGTATTTCTTTTCTTTTCTTTCTTTAATTGTTTAAAAATTTGCCAGAGGGAGGGCATGTGCACCAGGGACAGACGGGATGTGAGGAAGAACTCCCCATGGGGAATGGTTATGCTGCAGTTCCCTCTCTCACCTTTCCCTCCCTCAGAATCTTGGGCACATGTGCTCATGCTCCCAGCATACTTCCCAAGCTACCATCTGGGACTTGAACTGCACAGTCACCCATGTGGGACTACCATGCCATGGGTTGATCCTAAAGTATTTCTTTTGGGGGGAGAAACGAAACCAACCAAACAACCCCCCCCCAAAAAAAAAACACTGAATATAGTTGAAAACTTGGGACTTTTTCTTTAGAATTTTATGGTGATATAAACTATTGGCAAGAAGACTCTCCTAATGAAAGACAATCTTCAAAAAATTGGTTTAAAACCTATTTCATTGTTGAACTTGGATAGTATATTAATGTGAAAACGAACAGCTACAGAAGCAGAATAAGGCTATTTTCATGTCTCAATGATTTTAGCAATTTGCCAATGGAATATTGACTCTCTCTCAAGTTGTGAATTTACTTTAAAATTGTACCATATTGCTAGATCATTCAACACTTGGAGGCATCAAATCAAACTCCTCCCTTCATAAAGAAATCTATATTCCTGGCCTGAAGAAACCCCATTGATGATCATTTGCTTTTGATTGCTAGTGGGCACGTACACCTGCCAGAGACAAAGAGGAAAAGGGCACCTTCCAAAGGGGTGTGGCCACACCACATCCTGTCTCCTCCATTTCTCCATTCCAAGGAGATTCTGAGCATTCGAGCACATTAGCCGGTGTGTTGTTCGAGCTGCTGGGCCTGGCATTCACACTGCGGTCAGTGATGGAGGATCAGCCTTTTTAACTACTCTAGGGGGTGGCCCAATCCCCGTGACTGCTCTGTCTTGGACAACGAGCATTAGTATTTATGTGCGCATCCCCACATATCTTCTCCCTTCTATTGCTCTTCCTTTCTTTCTCATTTCCAGCTTCCATCTAGGGTGATTTCATCTTAGCTGAAGATAACTCTTAGCGTTCATTTTAGTAATCTGTTGCTCATGTTGTGTACACTGGCCTACAACTCAGTTAAGTTTTATTTTGGTGATAATCAGATAAGAGCTACTACAGAGAAGGTATAAGTCCATGTAACTGGATTTTATACACAGAAAGGAGAAAAGGAAACGAAGTACTCTTTGAAGAAATAAGAAGAAAACTCATGAGAAATATTAATTTACTTAGTCACAAAGATCTACATACCCCTTTCCAGGATAAAAAATAAATGTTTATATCTAGGCACCAAATGGAATGTAGACCACAGACATGTGCCTCAAAGAGGAGCAGCCAAAAGTCTTTTCTGGACACATGGCACTTCCTGTAACGGCTCTAATTTCCTCCTTTCCTGAATTAGCTTCGTCTCTATTCTTGTGCTCCTTTAGCATCTGGCTCCTGGGAGCACGTGCTACTCTGATGACGTCTGGAGTGAGGATGGCAGTAGATGAGGCTACAGAACAGTGAATAAACACGTCTCTCAGAAAATTGCGTATTTGATTGTGAAAAGTTTCTCAACAAATGGTTGTTGGTATGCTTTTTTTCACAAAAGAGAATATGGAAGTTACTTAGATAAAAGTGTTCATGTCAATTTTTTATGTGTGTGTGTGTGAGTGTATGATACCAAATTTATCTAATTCTTCAGAACATATTTTTCTGCATACTTTTAATACTATGTCATTCATGTTCTCTTACCATCCTCATCCAAATCTTATTACATCTATTTCATTTATTCTTTTAGATTTTAAATTTTAGTAATCAATAACCATGTTTAGTAACCAGAATTTAGCCAGAATTAGCCTTCAGAATATAATGGTTTCTGAATATATTGCCGAGTTCAGGCCATGTGTTAAACACATGAAGTGGTTTGTTTGACATAAACCTGAAATGCTTTATTGGTATTCATGAATTCTCAACTCTAGCTATATATTTTTAAATCTTATCTTTCAGATACTAGAATATTTTTTAAAGAATTATTTTATTTGACTTTATTTAGTTATTTACTTCATTTCAACCAGAGAGGGACACACAAACACACACACACACACACACACACACACACAGAGAGGGAGAGAGAGAGAGCCACTGTATCTGGGATTAGAACCACGATCAGCCATGTGAGAGTCCAGCACCCTTAAACACCATGCCACCTGCTGGCCCTGATACTAGACTACTCTTACTCTATACCTCAACCATTCCTATGTCTCTTAGCATGTAGACATGCCTATTTTTTTTTTTTTTTGGAGAGGTTTTTGCTATAGGGCACGTGCGCTCGCCAGACAGACAGAGACATAGAGACAGAAAGCGAGAAATCACCCCCCAGGGGGGATGGTCACGCCGCAATCCCTTCTCCTCCATTCTCCTCTAGGGATCTTGGGCACGTACGCACATGCGCCCGGCGTGAGATTTAAGCCACCGGGTCCGAGACGCGAACCGTGGTTGACTACGTGGGAGTCCAGCGACATAGCCATTACGCTAACTGCTGGTTCCCTAGACATGCCTATTTAAATGGAGAAATACACAGAGCCCTAGAAGGCACTCTGGAGATGGTTATGTCAGGTCCTGATATCATCTCTGAGGAATTTCACCTCCATTTTACAGAAACAGCACATTGAAACTCATGTTGGGTGGTTACAGGTACAAAAACAATTACTATTTTTGACTAACCAATGCAATTAACTTTATTTGTAAAACAGGAGCTGAGTATTATATATTGTTCCTTTCTATTTGCACATAAATTTATGCAGGTAAAGCTGGGATATGAGAGAAGACTAAGGGAATGAACTTCAGAGATGTAGTTTCATGATCTTTGTGAGGAAATGTGATTAATATCTGAGGCACAGAAACCTAAAGGGAATCATAAAATGAATACTAGCTGTGCTTAAAATACTTGCAAAGCTACCAAAA
The DNA here is from genome assembly GCF_000334495.1 of Tupaia belangeri chinensis. Taxonomy (NCBI): domain Eukaryota; kingdom Metazoa; phylum Chordata; class Mammalia; order Scandentia; family Tupaiidae; genus Tupaia; species Tupaia belangeri. Next base: position 679,255 of record NW_006159681.1, on the reverse strand, counting down.
CCCATTAACACACCTAATTTCTATTGATTAAATATCTAAAAACTCAGCTCAGGCAGGTTTATAGGATAATAAATAAATCAAATTATTTTTAAGAGGAGGTCTGCCTATTGACTATTTCACTGTGGTTTTCACAGCAGGGTGCATATTTATCAGTGCACCTTACCCATGTAATAGGGTAAGATGGCCATGACTGGGTGAGACTGGTCCTAGGGACCAGCAGATGGCATAATGGTTATAGCACTGGACTCCCACATGGCCAGCACGTTTGAGTCCTGAACCTGGTAGCTTGAAACTCATGCCAGGTGCATGTGTATGGATGTTCAAAATCCCAAGAAGAGAATCACCTGGGGGTGATTTCTCACTTTGTCTCTCTCTCTCTGAATTGCATATGTGCCTTATAGGAATAACAGCCCCTCCTGCAAAACAAAACAAAAGGAAACAAACAAACGAACAAACAAAAAACAACAAAAACCCCACTGGTCCTAAAGACTAAAGTAGACAGCAACAGCAACATGGTGTGCATATCAACCTACAATCAAAGCTCCCTAAAGGTAACCTTCCTAATTAGTTTTTCATGCCTAAATTTCCATTTAGTCTTTAATCATTTAACAAAAATAAATATGAATTTTAAGAAAGTCCCAACTGAATTGGATAGGGGTTATCTGGGAGCGTTTTCAATATTACTAGTTTCATTCTCCAGATTATTCACAAAGTCCCCTGGGCATGGAATAAATAACATACAAAGAAAATAGGTTATAGAATAGATTTAGGGCATGGTCCTACTAAAATCTGCTGAAAACCTTGAGTTAAGAGAGTTTTATAAGGAGAGAGACTTAGGCAGAGTACTTTTGATGTCTGAAAACTCATTAACGACAAGTTCTGTTTATTATACACTTAGGATACATTTTAGAAAGATCTGAGAAACTGCTAAATCCACCAAATTTGCACAAAACTGATAAAAAAAAATAAAATCAGATTATTCTAACCTGAGGATGGTATACTTGTAATCAACTTGCTTATTGATTTTAGTTTATGAATTATGCATGAAACTATGAACACTTTATTTAACAGAATCTAATGTTATTCAATGATTTGTGTGCCGATGATATTTTCTCAGATTTAAAATGTTATAATCAAATTTTCTTTCAGAGTAACTGAAGGTTCAAGCTTATTATATATCTGGATTATATGATATAGTGTTGATAAATTTTTACATCATTCTTTAATTAATTCTTTAATAATCTCACAATTTTCTTCCCTGTATAAATTGAAGAGTATACTTACTAGTATTCTTGATTACAAAAAGATATGATGTTTTGCATCTTTATTAGTTTAAGTTATAAATCACAAAAGTTTAGATATTCTTCAGTGGATCTGCTGTGCTCAGCTGATATTTGAAGAAGACTTTTTGATTAGGTGAGCAGGGTTTATTTTGATGTTCTGATCTTTGATAAAACTTGCAAAATTTACATATGCTATTAGGATGTAATGAGACATGAATGTCAAATATAGGATTTTTTGTTTTTTTATGGAGACTGTGCTATAGGGTGCATGTGGTCACCAGAGACAGTCAGAAAGATAGAAATCACTCCCAGAGAGGATTGCCATGCCACAATTCCTTCAACTCCATTCTCCTCTTGGGATTTTGGGCATATATGCTAATGTGTGCACCCGGTGTGACTTAAGCTGCCAGGTCCAATACTTGAACTGTAGTTGACTATCTGGGAGTCCAGTGAGGTAACCATTATGCCAGCTGCCGGTATGGGAATTTTTTTTTTTTTTTGTATCTGTACTGCACAAATCAGTATTTATTTTGATGTTTAGTGTTTCTTACTCCAATCATGACTTCTTTTTGAATTTTTTTTCGAGGCAAAACAAAATGCCCACTAAATAACTATTTTTAGACGAGTTTAACTAAGAGCACTTGGCATTTTGAGGACGCACTTATTTTTTAAGAAAATTACTTGATAATTTGTTGGATAGCACTTGTGTATGATAGAGAGAGAGAGACCAGAGAGGGAGAGAGACAGAGCCAGAGAGAGAGACAATGAGAAAGCACCTCTGAAGGGGATGCCCATGCCTCCATCTCTTCTCTTGCATTTCTCCCCTTGGGAATATGAGCACACATGCATACGCATCTGACGCGTTTTTCAAATTCCAGAACTTGAACCCTGCAGTCAACCACCCTAACCACTATACCTCTGGCTGGCTTGAAGATTTTAATATGGAAAGAATAATATTCTAACAGTAAAAAAAATGAAAAAAACCTAAGAAAACACATTATTTTTTAGATATACAAAAACGGTGGCATATTTTATTCTATATTCTAATTAAGAAATTATATATTGTGAAAACCGAGCAAAAGTTTTAATTCTGGTAATACTGTCTTTTCCAATGGCATTCACAATTTGGCTAATAATTTTTCTGAAGTTCTTTATTCTGGTACTGATTTTCCTTGTCAAATGGCCTGTGTTTAGAGGATTAGATATTGCTTCCTTTTTTTTTTTTAAGAGGTTTTGCCTTAGGGTTCATGCACTGGTGGAGACAGAGTCAGTGAGTAGGAGAGTGTAAATCACCCCCTAGGGGGATGGCCATGCTGCAATTCCTTCTCCATTCTTCTCCTGGGAACTTGGGCACTCTTGCATACACACTACTCAAGAGTTTTAAGCCACCAGGTCCAGGACTTGAGTCACAGTCAGTCATGTGGGAATCCAGCAATGGATGGACCACGCCATCTGCTGGCCCCAAGTGTTTGTTTACATTGGTCCCATGCCTTGTCTTTCTGTATTCCCCCTCTACTGCCGGGACCTGTATTCTTTACAAAATGTTTCAGACTCAGTTGAAGTTGGCTGGCTGGCTGTGAGTTATCTTCTGTGAGCTGTGTGTAAGCACTGGTACTTAGAAGGCGGGAAGAACCACTAGCCAGCTCTGCACAGAAGTGGGTGTTTGTGGCCAATGGAAGCCACGTGCTATTGTCTAGTCCCCAGGATTGTGGTTGTGAGACTTCTGTGCGAAGTCATACTGCGATGTCACTGTCTATCTCCACACCCCGCTGTTGTAATGTGCCTTTGTTGCCAAATTACGGATGGTGGTCCCGAGACAGTACCACCCAGCCTATTCACTGCTCCCTCATGTACATTCAGGTTCACTTTGGCTCGATATTTAGGATGTCCTCTGTTTTCCATACTGAATCTCTACTGAAGTAGTAAAACATGATAGCAAACAATTTCATAGTTCAGGACACTGAAATAAATTACTGTAAGTTAATCATTTAAATTTAAGCTTCAGATATACTACTTGCTGTATTTCAAGAGTACTCATTTACATGATGCACTATAAGATTCAATAAGAAAATACATTCTATACAGGTAGGTATCCAAGTAGTAAATCATTTTGAAGATTATTTTTTCTTATGAGAATGCTTAGCTAGAGATAATAAGTATAATGATGTAACATTTGGCTAATATTAATATTTGATTAAATTTGCCTAATCTGTATTATTTCTTTGCTGAAATATTTTAAAGTAAATCAAAGGCCTCATTTTACTCTAAAAAATTGTTTCTAGGCCTATACATGAGAAAATTTTCTTATATGATCCAAAGGACATTATTTTACCTAAGAATTCTATTTCCAAATATTATTAAAAACATCAATCTAATTGACATGTCCATGATTTCATGGTTGTTTTTAAATGGATTATTTTTATATTTCATTTGCTCAGATCAACATTTAAAAAGGTATAAACATCGATTTTCAAGTCTCTTAAATTTTCCTCAATATAGAATAGTTCTAGGAAGTTCCTGTGGCCTAATGGTGGAGACCAGGCACCATACAGTTGAATATACAGTTCAAGTCCCGGCCTCATAGTTTGAAAAACATGCCGGGCATGTGTACATGGGGGTCCAGGATTCTGAAAGGAGGGACAAATGAAAGAGAAGGGATATCACATGGCTCATGCCCCATGGGGGGTTATTTCTGCCCCCCACCTCTGTAGCTCTTTGGAAAGAATATATCCCCTCTGTAAAAAAAAAGGATATATATATATATATATATACAGACACACACACACACACACACACACAATAATTCTACACCTTGTTTTATCATATCGCCAACTTGCTAGGACTTAAAGTCTCCTTTACTATCCCTCTCACTCTGATACGTGTCTGGTTGTTTTCTTACCATGTTATTCCTCTACTCTTTTGTCTCCAGTAAACTGGAAGTTCAAGCTGAAGATTTAATTATATGCGCATTCATTTTTTTCAGGAATATTTAATTACTGGTGCAGTATACTCTGCATTGCTTGATGTGAGCAAGCTCACAATCTAATTATACCTCCAGAGGTGCTCAGACTAGTCACTGAAGTCATGTGGTAACAGACTAATATTTCTTTTGTAAAACTGTTTTTTTAAATAACTTGTCCTGTAGTTGCCAAGTGATATGCCACATCATGGTTTGACACCTGGAAATAACTAATTTCCTATTTTATTTACTGTCATTAATTCCATTGATAATAGTTGTCTGAATGAATTTTTTTTTAGAGAGAATTTTTCTATAGGTTGCGTGTGTTCACCAGAGAGACAGAGAGAGACAGAGACAGAAAGGAAGAAATCACCCCCCAATGGGGGGTGCTCACGCTGTGTGATCTCTTCTCTTCCATTCTTGAATCAATTACTTTAAAAAAGTATTTACTAAGTTATATCTTCCAGAAAACGTAACTGTCTCTTATTATACTCTGGGACTAGTTTGTTCATGAAAAGAAATTTTTTTAATCATCCTCCTAATTATCAGCATTTATTGTAAAGAATAAGCTTATTTTTTTTCATTTAAAAATACATAATTTCTATAATTCATGGTGGTGTTCATGGTCATGATATAGGTGCTTTTATTTTGTTTTCTCCTTTTCTGAGTACCATTATGAACTCCTAGAGTTTCCCTTGTTTAATGTATTCAGCAAAGCTCTGTGTTAATTGTTTGTGATGCTGGAGAGACATACTGAGTCCATGTAACTGTGGCTCTTAGAAGCCAGGCTACAGAGTTCAAATATGATCTATCTGTAGTGACAGAATAAGCAGGAAAGAGGCTTCATCTAAACATACTTCACAGAAATGTTTTGTAGTTGTAAAAATGGAGAATTACTTGACTGAGGTTAAATTCAGATTCAGGGAAAGTAAGCGGAGGGTATTTTAGAAATCTTGACCAAATATCATTATAGCTTAGGTCTTGAAAATAGGGATATGAGCGAATGAGTGTAAAAACTGAGAGTGTATTTAGGTGGTGTAAGGACATGATTTTCAATATTCTAGGTGCAGAGTTCGGGGGAGAAATGAAAGCATGTCTGTCATTCATAAAATAGAAGAGAAAAATGGTGAATAACAGATTGCTTTGGTGGCATGGTGACAAATTTGATTTTATATATGTGCATATGTATATAAAGCACATTATATTTTTATATGTATATAGTATTTGACATGATTTCATAAGTTCATAAAAATCTTGTGGGGCTGGCTCCATGCGCTGGTGGTTAAGGCTGCTGGGTTGTACATGGGTGACCATAAGGTTCAAACACACTGGGTTCATGTGGATCGTCATAATCTCAAGAGGGTGGAGAAATGGAAACGGGATTATGGTATGCTTCTTCCCGGTGGGGATTCTTTCTCTCTTTTCTTCTTTGTCTCTCTGGTGAGCTCATATGCCTTCTGGCAACATAGAAAAAATAATGAATCTCATGCATGAATTTCAAAAATGTTTGCACCACAAAAAAACTCATAATATAATTCAATTTTCCACAAAATATTTAACTATAACCATTTTTTTACAGTGCCTATAATATACCTGTTATTTGGAGATTTGAAGATGTAATTGGCAAACATTTCTTTGTTATCATGTGTTTTCTATTTTGTGAAGCAGGTGAGTCTATTTGGTAATGAGTTAAAGCCCAAATTTTAAGATTGGAAATCATGGGGAATTGAAGTATGAACTTTATGGGCATACATATTCACCTTACTAGATATTTGGTGATCATAAATTCTTTATGCATTTTTTTTTCCTCTAGGAATAACTGAGGGACATGGAATCAACCTAAGTGTCTGAAAACTGATGATAGGTTGAAATACTGTGGCACATATTGACTATAGATTATTACTCAGCCACAGAAATAATGAATTCTATTATTTGATGTAATGTGGATAAATACAGAGGACTTAATAGTAAGTGATGTAGCCAAACTTTGAAAGATACACACTGTATATCCCCACTCAATATGTACTGGATGTCTACACTCTATGACAGAAAGTGAACCATCCAAAGATATGATAGTAGAGAAAACGAGTATAAATACCACAGACCGTAAAGGAGAGTGGGTGGTAGAGGCAAGGGGAAGAAACATTTAACAGACTAGAGAATGTAAAGTTCTTTGTTGGAAAAAGTCTATAATTTTTGCTTTATAAACTAAATTAAAAAAAATAGAAAAATATAGAGTTAGAATTCATCTTATTCTTATCCCCATGATGAACAAGGAAAAAAAAAATGGAACAAGGAAATTAAGACTACTGGCAATACAGCAGTTGATGATGTGGACCGTGAGATCTCAGTTTATAGGATTTATGTATAGGATTCTTAGGGAAGGATATGAAGACTGAAAGAGGTGAGTGGAGAAAGGACTGAAATGCTTACTGGATTGCCTACACTTACTGAGCTGAAGAAAGGTGGGACTAAACAAGTAAGCTGGAAAAACAGAGCTTTGAAAGCATAGCAAGAAAGAGAATAACAAAATTATAACAAAAGTAAAAAAGCATTAACAATATAAATGACTGTTGTTTATATACCTATTACTATGGTTAAAATTGTCAGTCAAAATGATTAATATTTAAATTGTTAATTGTAACATATGGAGCAATGCAGTGTATCACCATGGAGGAGGGTCACAGAAATAGAATTGTTGTGGAAGAAAACAACATTTGGAAAGCAAAGTACAAAAACCAGAATGTAAATATTTATCTATGAGATATACTGAAGGCTGCTAAAATTGTACTAGTATTGATTCGAAAGTAGATAACTTGATACCATTATGTAAAATAAATTAATTTTAAAAAAAGAAAACTTGGGACCAGCAGTTAGCATAATGGCTATGTCGCTGGACTCCCACGTAGTCGACTGCGGTTCGAGTCTGGACCTTGCTGCTTAAACTCACGCCTGGCACGTGTGTGTGCTTGCCCAAGATCCCGAGAGGAGAATGGAGGAGAAGGGATTGTGGCGTGACCATCCCCCCTGGGGGGTGTGATTTCTTGCTTTCTATCTCTCTGTCTCTCTCTGTCTTTCTGGCAAGTGCCCATGCCCTATGGCAAAGAAGAAAACTTGATACCATTGTTCTTGAAGACCTGAAATGGGAGGATATTACCTAAATGAGTGAGTCATCATTCTCTAAGAAATGATGGTAGCATATTTACCCATTTACAACATCCAGTGTTTTCATACAAATACCAGTTTTGGTTTATAAAGTTAAGAAAAATCAGTTATATAGCAAGCAGTATCTAACCTTTATTTTTGTTTTTCTTTTTGCTTTCTAAATTCAGAACTTTATAAAGATAGCCAAGACTTAAGGGCAAGTTTCAAGTCTCATCAGATAAAAATATTAGAGACTAGCAGATGGCATAATGGTTATGTCACTGGACTCCCACATGGCTGCCTGAGTCGGTCCCAGAGTTAGTGACATGAAATTCACACAGGTTGTGTATGTGTTCATACCCAAAATCCTGAGAGGAGAGTGGAAGAGAAGGGAATATGTCATGGACATTCCTCCTGAGGAGTGATTTCTCATTTTCTGTCTCTCCAATGAGCACAGTGCCCTACAATAAAATCTCTCTCTTAAAAATAAATAAATAAATAAAAGATAAAAAATTGGAGATGTTAATTTATGCATGAATGGAAAACAATGCACTGTACTGTAGATGATATATAGATTGAAACACTTGTTATCTCCAATCTCTTCTCTCTAAAGAATTAACAATATATTTTTACTACATGTGTCTGAGAGTATTTATGTCCTGACATTATTCATAATCTCTTCCTCTATCATTGGTTTTCATTTTGCATTTCTTGTCCCATGTTCCCATGAGTCTTTGTCAGAAGAGGCAGCTCATTGTTTTAGGGCATGTTTTAGTAGCTGCAGAATATTTGTAATCAGTCTGTAGTTGTTCAAAGAGAACCTTTAAATTCATAGCTTTAGCTACTGCTTTCTACTTGCACAGTGGTGGAGAATGTAATGCAAGATCTTATAATGGTTTATTCTTGTCTATTTTATTCTATTAAAGAAATGAAACAAACAAACAAACAAAAAAAACCTTGTTGGGGTCAGCATGTGGGATGGTGGTTGAGGTGCTGGATTCCCACAGAAGTTGGTTGACTGCAGTTCAAATTCTGGACTTAGTTTGCTTTCTTATTTTTCCCTCTCTCTTTCTGTCTCTCTGGTCAAATTAAAATAATAATAACAATAAATATGAGAAAATAAAATAAATCCTGTAAAAAACAAAAGAAAATAGGGACCAGCAGTTAGCATAATGACTATGTCACTGAACTCCCATGCAGTCCACCGTGGTTCGTGTCCGGTCCCCGGTGGCTTAAACTCACCCGGGTGCGTGTGTGCCCAAGATCCTGAGAGGAGAATCGAGGAGAAGGGATTGCAGCATGGTCATCGCCCCTGGGGGGTGATTTCTCGCTTTCTATCTCTCTGTCTCTCTCTCTGTCTTCCTGGTAAGTGCACATGCCCTATTAGCACAAACCTCTTCAAAAACAAAACAAAACAAAACACAAAAACCCTTGGTACAATTGGCTTTTAATAGAGATGTCCCCAAATGATTAGACAAGGTTATTCATACTTCTAAATAGTTTTTAATCTGAGAAAAACTTGCACTCTAAAATGAAATAATCTCTTCTTATGCAAAATCTTACTCTACACCACCTTATGTCACATTAAGAACCTTTTCATCTGTTTGAGGCTACCTAGTTAATGACCACTGGAACCAGATCACTTCAAACCCAAAATCCTATACTCAAAAAAACCAAAATGACACTTTAAATCCCTTCCCCCTCATTCTATTCATATCTCAGACTTCATCTAGTCACTGAATGACCTCCAAAATTGCACTGTAAATGAGGTAAAAGTCTTGCAACTCACCTTATTTTTTGTTTTAATACTAAACACAGTGTTTAAACCAACAGCAAGTTCTGTTGGCTTTGTGGACATTCACTTCCCTCTTGTTCCGTCCCACCGGAGCCTCCTCACCACCATCTACAACCACCACCCCAGGATACCTCTAATAATCTCATTGCCTAATCCAGCATCCCAGTGACAGCTCTGCGTATGCCAGATCACATTCCTATCATCTTAAAACTCTCTAACTACTTTCTATTGTATTGTAATTTCTGAGACTGGCTCATGATCTTTTATAAAGTAAGCATACCATGTTTTTCTAATGCCTGGAACTTTACAAAAGTGAGTCCCACTCTTTGAAACTGTTTTACTCTAGATCTCATACTTGGTTCATTTTCATCGTTAAGGACACAAACCAAGCAAATTTTCTCTTGATACCTTCCCTTTCAATAAAAAGAGGCTAGTTTCCTACCCTGCCTTAAATCTTTTTCCTTTTTGGGGATCAGCAGGTGGTGTGGTGGTTAAGGGACTGAACACTCCCACATGGCTGACCATGGTTTGAATCCCAGACATGGTGGCTTGCTTTCTCACTTTCTCTCCCCACCACCCTCCATGTATCTCCCTCTGGTCAAATTAAAATAAAATAAATATAGTATAAAGTAAATCTTATATGATTTAGAGTTTGTTTGAAATTACTTGTGACTTCAAAATTAAATAATTTCAAACAAATTCTAAATCATGTAAGATTTATTTTATACTATATTATCTTGCTATTGTATAGGATAATAGAAGATATGATTGTATCCTCATTAAAATAGAATTTGATAACCTTACATGCACTCTTCTAAACAAAAATATAGTTATCCATTTTAATATAATTGAAATTATGATAGTGTGTGCAGAACACTTCAAAAATCAGTCTATAATACCAATTTCCTTTTACCTGACAGGTCCTAAAACTTTATAATCAGATGCGCTTTAATGCAAGAAAGTCTGAAGGTACATAGGCACGCATGTGTGCTCCGAAAGGTTTGCCGTGTTGGTTGTCCTTTTGTGGTGGCGCTGAAGAGCTTGCTTTTTTTTTTTTTTTTTTTTTTCTTTCCCAAAATGGACACAGATGAATTATAATGCACTTTACCATCTATTTTGAAAACTATCACTTAAATATTTATGAAACCACACAGGATTTTAAAAAGTTGTGGTTAAGAATTTTATACCTATTCTTTTTATTATGAAATATTTCAGACATAAAATATATGATGCATTGCATGATAATTGCTCATGATAAGTGACTAAGAATCCACAAATTATAAATAGAACAAAAATATCTTGTATGAGTCTCTAAAATTATAATCCTTCTCCACCCCTTAGAAAGTAGGCGATTTTCTGATTTGGGATGTTGTATCCCCAATGCGACCATGTGATGTTAACATGCATTTATCTCCAGGCTACTTGTATTATTTCTCATGGTTTAATTTGCTTTTATTTTTTTGCCCCCAAATTTTCAGATAGATGGAGCAATAGCTTAGTGTTCTATGTTATGCACCTAATAAAGCTTATCTGATTTGATAACTAAATATTCATGAGGATAGCCAAGGTTCACTGTTACAACAATGTTGCTGTGAGAATTCTTGAACTCGTTTCAATCTTATTCCCAAGAGTTTCTCTAGGATACACACTTAGCAATGGGATCTTTACTTACTTGATATTTGCTGAGTTGTTCTCTGAAGTGATTTTCCAATTTATTCCTTCATCAAAAAAGTAATCGACTTTTTGGTTCCTCCATACTCTTGGGGGAAAATGTTATTTTAAAGTTTTAAAAGTTTCGATTTCCAAAGAGTTTTAAAGGTATCGCTTTGTGAATAAATTCCTGTTCTGATTTACACAGAAGTGGAGTATATTTTCTGAATGCTTAGTGACATCAATTTTCTCTACCTATAAATAGTTTATTTCTATATTTTGCTTAATTTATATTAAGTTATGTAGCTTTCATATTAGAAGTTCTTTATATTTTCGAATAAAAACTTTTTGTCCATTTCAAATATTATCTAGTCCGTGGTGTCTTTTCTTAAAGGCAGTTTTGAATGAACAAAAGTTTTCTTTTTAAAAGAAAATTTAAGAGATTTTTTCCATATCAGGTGTGTGTATTCACCAGAGAGACAGAAAGGGACAGAGAGACAGAAAGCGAGAAATCACCCACGAGAGGCGATGGCCATGCCACAATCAGTTCTCCATTCTCCTCTCAGGGTTTTGGGTCATGCACGCACATGTGCCCAGTGTGTTAATCAGTTCTCCATTCTCCTCTCAGGGTTTTGGGTCATGCACGCACATGTGCCCAGTGTGTTAATCAGTCCTCCATTCTCCTCTCAGGGTTTTGGGTCATGCACGCACATGTGCCCAGTGTGTTTCAGGTCTCCCGGTCCAGGACTCAAACCTCCATCAGCTGTGTGGGAGTACAACAATGTAACCGTTACGCCATCTGCTGGTCCCAGAAATTTTCTTTTAATACAATGAAATTAAATTTAACATTTAAAATAACTTCATGTGGTTCATTAAGAAACCCTTCTGGGTACCAGCAGTTAACATAATGACTGTGTAGTTGGACTCCCATGTAGTTGACTGCGGTTAAAGTCCCGGACCCAGTGGCTTAGAACTCCCGCAGGGAGCGTGTGCGTGTGTGCCTAAGATCCCAAGAGGAGAATGGTGGTGAAGGGATTGCAGGTTGGCCATCCCCCCTGGGGGGTGATTTCTCGCTTTCTGTTTCTCTGTCTCTCTCTGTCGGTCTGGTGAGTGCATGTGCACTATAGCAAAAACCTCTTAAAAAAAAAAAAGAAAAAGAAAGAAAAAAGAAAGAAACTCTTCTGTATCTTGTTATCACAAAGACAAATATATGAGAATATACTTAAAATTGATTTTGTGTGTGGTGTAAAGTTACTATACTCAATGTTTTCCTATATGGCTTATAAATTGTCCTGGCTTATGTTCTCACCCATCTGCAATTCCTCCTTTTTTATATTTCAAATGTGTATATATATATGACAGTCTATCTCATAGTCTTCAATTGTTCCCATCTGTCTATGCATTTATCCTTACACCAAGAAAGGCTTTAATTATAGATCTACAATGAGTCTTGATATCTGGAAGAATATATCATGTAGCATTAAAATCTCTTTAAAATTGTCTTGGATGTTTAGAGCTCACTGCTTTCCCATGTAAAAATCACCTTATTAAATTCCACTTAAAATAAAATAAACAAAGCCAAAAAAAATCCTAGTGTGTTTTCAAATTTAAAATTGTCTTGGATGTTTAGAGCTCACTGCTTTCCCATGTAAAAATCACCTTATTAAATTCCACTAAAAATAAAATGAACAAAGCCAAAAAAATCCTAGTGGGTTTTCAAATTTAATTTTTTTATAAAGTAAAATTTACATTTTTTTAATCAATAGAGAAGTTTATACTCTTTTATCTATTAAATGTTTCTTCCACTTGCCCCTCCCATTCACTCTCTCCTACGCATTCCCTTCCTTTACCCTCTCTGGTATCTACATGTATCCTCTCTATTATCTTATATTTTTATCTTTACATTTGCCTCTTAATTCTAATTGTTTATTCTTTACTGAAAAGAAGCTTTTTATTTTGACTTGGTCCCAAAAGTCTTTTGGGATCATTGCCTGTGCTTTAGGAGATTATTTAAGAAATCTTTGCCTAGTCCAATGTCTTCAGGAGTTTCCTTTAAGTTTCTGTAGTAGTTTCATAATTTGAGGGTATCTTTGATCTATTTTGTTTTGATTCTTGATAATGGTGAGAGATAAGGCTCCAGTTTCATTTTTTCTGCAGCTAGATATCCAGTTCTTCTTCACCATTTGCTGAAAAGTTGTTTGTTTGTTTGTTTTCCCCTCTACTGCATTGTCTTGGACCCTTTGTCAAAGATTTGTTGGTTGTATTATTTAGGATTTACATTTGGGTTCTCTATTCTGTTCCATTGGTCTATGTGTCTATTTTTGTGCAAGTATCATGCTGTTTTGATTATCATCATTTTGTAATGTATTTTGAATTTGGGTAGTTAGATGCTTCCTACTTTATTCTTTTTGTACAGTATTGCCTTGGGGATACCAGGTCTTTTAGGTTCTAGACAAATTTTGTATTATTTTTTCTAGTTTTGTGAAGAATGTCACCATTGGAATCACACTGAATATGTAAATTAATTTGAGTAGAACTCACATTTTTATTATTTTGATTCTTCTAATCCAACAACATGGTATGTCTTTCCATTTTTGGTATTATGCTCAATTTCTTTTTATAGATTTTTATTGACTTATTGGTAGAGATCTCTCACCTGTTTAGTTAGGTTTATTCCTATATGTTGTATTCATTTTGTGTCGATTGTAAATGTAATTGCTTTCTTTGATTCTGTCTTAGTCTGTTCATTGTCGATGTATAAAAATGCTGTTGCTTTTGTGTATTGATTTTGTATCTTACCAAATTCATTTATCATTTCTAGGTTGCCTCCCTCCATGAACTCCTTTGGATTTTCTATGTATCTAACCATATCATCTGCAAATAGGGACAATTTAGCTTCTTTTCCTATCTAAATGGCTTTTAGCTTGCTCTTTTTACTAATTTCTTTGACTAGAACTTCCAAAATTCTGTAGAAAAGGAGTGAAGAAAGTGAGCAGCCTTGTCTTATTCCAGTTTCCATTCAGAATAGTGTTATCAATGGGTCTGTCATGTATAGCTTTTAATGTACTGAGAAATTTCCCTTTGTTTATTACATGAGAGACAGACAGACAAAGACTCAGCACTCTGTTGAAGATATTGTTGTCTGCATACACTTTCAGTTCCCGTTCTGGATCCCTGACACATACATGCCTTCCATAGACAGAGAAGTTGCCAGATGGGAACTGGCAACTTTCCCATGTGGATCAGCCTCGCAGATCACTGCATTTTACCACTGTGCCACTGTTTGGCCTTGCTAAGTGTTTTTAATTTTTCACTGAAAAGAGAAAATAGACTCCTCTAACATTAACTACTTGCAATGTGTTTTTATATTGATTTTCTATTGATCTTTGCATGTATATAGATATAGGTATAGAGGATATAGATATAGATATACGTTTTTTGCTGCACTATTATTTTAGTGATCTGTTTACATATTATCTTCAATTTTGTGTCAGCAATAACATGTGACTAGTAGTAACTTATTCCTAATTTCCTCATTTTATCACAGTAACATTTACGGATACTCACTGCACTCAATTGTGGCACTAATACACTATTGAAGAGTAATTACAATATTAGATGTGCAAGACACATTACTGACTTCTCAGGTGAGCTTCTAACACAACACAGCACAACACTCTACCATATAACTCGAGCAAATGCAATATTTGCTATGTGGTTTGAGAGGGGCTCTAGCACATGTTAAATTTTTTTCTAAGTATATTTGACTTTTCTTTAAATCATGAGTTGAAGTCATTGCAATAATTAAGTCATTTAAAAGACACATTTGGCCTAGTTGTGGCGACATGGTGGTAATGCAATACTCTGCAAACAATTTGAAATATTAAGGCTTCATTCTCAGGTCAACACACATATATCAGGTACAAGCATGCTGGCCAGAATCCAGATTGACTGGAAAAAACTAGATGTGGGGAATCACAGCATGAGACCCAGTTGAAGGTGTTTGCAAATAAGTAAATAAATAAACTTTCAAAAAAATATTTTTAGGGCCAGCAGATGGTACAGTGGTTAAGTCATTGGACTCCTACATGGCCAATGACTGTTCAAGTCCCAGACCTGGCAGCTTGCTTTCTCACTTTAGCTCTTTCTTTCTCTTTCTGATGAGCGCATGTGCCTTTGTAGCAAAATTTAAAAAGTAATAATGATAATAAATAAAGTTAAATAAATAATTCCTTTGTAAAAGATGAATTTTTTTGTTTTGTTTTGTTTTTATATCTTCTTCTATATCCACGTGTGTTGTAGAAGAGTATCCATATTAAGGTGCTGAACATGTTGCTAAAATTAAATTTATTAGGTTTCTTTTCTTAGATAAATAGACACAAAATTCTAACATCAGAAAATCTCGCAGTGTATATTTTTACTCGCTATTCTGAGAAAAAATAAATAATATCTTCTCCAGTATTTTTTAAAATTTCTCTACACTTTTGTCTTCAGATTATTTTCTCAATTTCAGATATTCTGTGTTTTTAAACTTTCCACATTATCATTAAATTTAAATTCATTTTATTTCCTTTCAGATTTGCCTATTAGGTTGGTCTCAGGATATTTTATATCTCAAACACACACTCAGAGACCCACATACCCCCATTTACAGGCACTGCCAGATTACGTAGCCCAGTGATCTTTCTGAGAATTTTATAGCCTGTCTTTTAGTTGGTTTGTATTGTGCAATCCACTAATCACGTATATGCTTGTTATTACTTCTGTTTTAATTATTTTATGATTGAAGCTTTTCTGCATATGCTATTCTGTTTTAACAGCAAGAAACACTCAGAGTGCTAAAGTCCTGTGGACTACAGCTGTTGTACTCCAAAGGATCTAAGATAGTTGTTCCTAAATTCTGATTATTAACCTTTAATACAGGCAGATTTTCAATATATTAAAAACCCAAGATCTGAAATTTCATTGCAAGTCTTAATATTTTTCAGTATTGCAAGAAAAATAGATTTTATTATAAACAGACTTATACATGATCTTATTAAAAAAAATCTTGACTTGCATCAAAATTTTCTTTTTTCTTTCTCATGTCATGTTTTTCTTTTTGAATACATCTCTAATCATTAATTTGAAACTCACTTTGTCTATAAACAAATTTACTTTTTCAATAGTTATATACGCTGTTATCTCTGTTTTTTTGGACAAATTCTAGATTTAGTCACATCTAATTTGATTTAAGTCTCTGTTTTCTTTGCTGTTACTCCAAGAGATTTTTTTTGGGGGGGAGAGATTTTCACTGTAGGGCGTGTGCGCTCGCCAGACAGACAGAGAGAAACATAAAGACAGAAAGTGAGAAATCACCCCCCAGGGGGGATGGTCACGCCATAATCCCTTCTCCTCCATTCTCCTCTCAGGATCTTGGGTACACATGCACACGCGCCCAGCGTGAGTTTTAAGCCACCGGGTCTGGGACGCGAACCAGTTGAATATGTGGGAGTCCAGCGACATAGCCATTACGCTAACTGCTGGTTCCCTCCAAGAGATTTTGAACTTTATGAAGCCCAGGTATACCCAACTTGCTTAAAAATGCTAATTTGGACACATTATCAAAGATTTTGGTTCAATATATCAGAGATGTGGCCCAATAATCTTCATTTTTTAATGAACATTGAGATAATTCTGCTTGTAGTGTTTCAAGTCAACACTGCATTAAATGTAAAACATGCAGAAATGTTATACTGAATAGGGATTTCGGTTAGCACTGAGCAGAGCCTATCAACACTAGTTAATGCAGAGAATATTTGAAAATCTCCCTGAATAACTAGATCACCTATAAGTTCTCTTTTGTTTAGGCAAATGTATGCATACTGCTGATTTAAATCTATTTACCTGTCAAGGAAAATTAATTGTAACAATTTTTATTTTCCCTTAGTATTTCTGTGTTTGGCTATTTCATAAGCTTTTCAAAATCATCGTCTCTAAAATTGAACTTTTTAAATTCCCCTGGCACTCTCCAATTTAGTCAGTTGTGCATTGATTATACCATTTATACGTTTTTCAGAGAGTCTCTTCTCTCCAGCGCTGCCGATTCTCTCATGGTCTTGGGAACCACAGACAGATTCTGCTGAAGTACTGATTGTGCATCCTAGACGCACTCACAGGTAGCCCGCCTCTCCTTTCAGTTGTACTAATGTACACTTTGTGAAATATACGTATGATTTTGCTGATTTCAACTTCAAGTTAAGTTCCTAATTTCTCCATGGCTTATAACTGGAAGCTATGCTTTTCACCATCACGTGAAACACACTGAATAATTTATATTCCGTATCTGGTGGTTTCCTTTCTCTGTTGCCATGGCTGTGTCACTGTTATTCTTTCTTTCTAGCACACCATGGTCTTTCCCCTACCTGCTTCGTTCACACCTTCTGACCAAATCAGAGGCTCAGTTTTATCCTGTGGCAAGACTCTGTCCCACCAACCCTGCCAAACGGGCTGTGCTTTCTGTGTGCTTCTCTAGAACTCTTTAATTATGTTTACGACAAACATTATTTAACTTGCTGTTGTCATTGGCTTTCTAGGTTAATAAATATTAGCAGACTAACCTACACGCTAACCTTTACAACTGCATAGCTGAGAATTGTCGAGAAAATTTTAAAAATTCAAGATTAACACTGCATAGTAAGATTACCCAAGATCCTTTTCTATCCAAGATCCTCTTTCTCAAGTATCAGGTAATTTTGTGGTTTTTTTTGAGAGTCTTTTGCTATAGGGCACGTGCGCTCACCAGACAGAGAGAGACAGAGAGACAGAAAGTGATAAATCACCCCCCAGGGGGATGGTGATGCCGCAATCCCTTCTCCTCCATTCTCCTCTCGGGATCTGGGGCATGCACGCACACGTGCCCCTCATGAGTTTTTAAGCCACCGAGTCTGGGACGTGAACCACGGTCGACTACATGGGAGTCCAGCGACATAGTTATTTTGCTAACTGCTGGTCGGTCCCAAGTATCAGATAATTTTTTGATGGAAAGCATAGTATAATTTTCACTGACTTTGGGCAGATGTCTAAATGAAGTTTTACTTGGAGTATATCTAGGGGAGTATCTATTCTAGGATCTTCTTTTAATGGATTATGAATGAATCTCTAAAAATTGAAATACTTAATATAAATAGCAAGTTGGGGTAATGCCAGAACTGGAATCCAAAATCAGGACTATTTCCACTAAAATACACACCCTTTTACACTAAATACATGTTACTCTGTCAAATAAACCTACTCTCATATTGTTGCATGTGAAGGTTTGCGGTCTTAGAATGTTTTAGTTTGGAGCCAGCAGATGGCACAGTGGTTACATCACTGGACTTCCACATGGCCAACTATGGTTTGAGTCCCAGACCTGGTGACTTGAAACTCACAATAGGGGCGTGCGTGCCCATAACCTTTGGAGGAGAATGGAGGAGAAGGGATTGCAGCATGACCATTCCCCCAAGGCATAATTTCTCACTTTCTGTCTCTGTCTCTCTCTCTCCAGGGAGCACACATGGCCTAAGGCAAAAAAAAATCCATTAAAAAAAAAGAATAATGTTTTAGCTACTCAACAAAGTAAAATAAATAGCTTGTTTCATTATGTTTAGAAATTGATCTTAAATGAGTATAAAGACATGAATAAAATTAAACTTGCATCTAAAATATAACAATTTGTTTTTGCCAAGAGAAGTGCATCATTTATCATGGTATCACACTGAGCCTATAGTATAGGGAACTGTCATCCAAACCTATAAGTCCTGCTGTGCTTTTCAAACACCATGGTAAAAGAATTTGAAGACCTTAAATTAATAGTTTTCTTTTTTCAAGTTTGGAAAATAAAAGTATCTCATTTATTTCTGGTTTTCTTGACTCTGCCTGTCTTCTTAGATTTCTTTTCAATCACCCCTCAGTTTACCTTATGTCTTGGGAGGGGCGGGGCAATGGGTGATGTTTTATTTGGTGCATCAGGGAGACAAGCAAGACCCAGAGTGATAAAACCGTCAGTGTTAACTCCCATCTTACTGATGGAAACATCTTCTGTGGGCCTCGATAGTACAGGTCTGTATTGGGAAGAACAGAAATTTTGATCTTTGTAAATTAATCTCTGTGGAATATTCCAAATTCTACATTTTCAGTTCTGAAACATAAGGCTGACATTTATATTTCTACATATGTCTATAAAACTTAACACTAATTCAAACAGTGTAAAGGTCCCAAATAGTAACACCGACATGTTTTGTTGTCCTACAACAAAAATGTGCCTATGTGCCTCTTCTCTGTGAAAGGACATTTACCTTACTGAAAGAATATTTTTTTCTCATAGCTAAACAGGTCAGCCTACCTAAAATAAGTCTGTGCTGCAAATGGCTACAATGCAGACATTTTGATTTCATAGAATAAGCCCTAATATGTTAACATATACAATATTAAAATTAGAAGTAAGAATAGCTGAGGATGTTAGCACCTAGTTGCATATCTCTTAAATATGCACTGAATTCCTCGTAATAAAGTTGTAAGTATAACAAAAAATATATGATGCTGGATTTTTCTTTTTGGTAGAAATTTCTTGTTCTATTTTACTAAGCATGCAGATGGTGTAGGAACTACTTAACAAATCCACTCAAATGAAACAGGTGATTGCATTTTAAGAAAAGGCATTATTTTGTTATATCTTTATAGTTGAATAAACTCTCCTTAAGAACATTGAATATTGCTGCTAATTATAATTATTTTACTTAGGCTACAAAAATAGTTTTTTTTTTAATTTAGCTATAAAAAATCATTTAGAAAATTAGTTTGTCTGGGACTAGCTCCATGGTGCAGAGGTAATGTGCTGTTCAAGTGAGGCTGGATCCATACCGAAGTTCTGGATTCACTTCTCTGGAAGTCCTGTGAGCCCAGGATCCTACATGGCTGGGAAGGCTGGGAGGGGGTCAGAGCCTGAGACCTGTTAGGGATTTTTGTGTGTGTGTGTGTTTTTTTTTCTCTTTCTTATTTTGCAAGAAAGAAAGAAAGAGAGAGAGACAGAAACGTCCTAAAATTAATCTAATATGCAAATCAGACTTTAAGTCCCAGAGTTTAATGCCATTTCTTTTACTTCATTTTGCCTGCCCTTCTCCCCTCAGATGAAGAGAAACCTGTGTGTTCTTCAAACACAGCCATCTGCTCAGGTAGCCAGACAGGAGAATGGTCAAGAGGCAAGACTGTGGAATAAATATTTCTTTCTTCATCCTACTCAGATAATCACCCAGAATTCATGTTTGCTGTAGTGGTACATCATAGCATATGTCTATGCTGCTGTTTGATAACAGATTTATTCTTATAAGAAGAATGACATTAGCAACAAAATATTTCTGGTGAAGGAGATACAATAATTTTCTTTATATGATCTTTGTTCTTTTGCTTTATATTTCTATATATTAAGAAACAAACAAAAACTATAAAAAATACATTTTAGGAATCCACATTGTATCATTCTCAAAATAAATTAGTTTATCAGTATAATGAAGTCTATAAAACATTCTCTGGTGAGAAGAGACTGTAGCCAGAAGTTTACTGTTGAATGCTAGAAATAAAAGAAATTAAAACAGGATATATTTCATGGTGTATGGTAGCTGAATGAGTCATTCTTGACTTAGTAAATGCACATGTACTTTGTATTCTCTGAATATTTTGGCTAATATTTGGAGCTTTTGTCACTATAGAGGCATTGTCTTGAGCTTTGAAACCTCTTTTTATTTTTTTTTTCAATCCATCATTGAAAGTCCAGTTTGTTCTTCTTGCATCTTTCATAAATTTGAAACACTCTGTCCTCCAAAAATACAAATACATTCACAATATTCATCAGTTTCTGAGAAGGGGAGAAACATGGGGCCTGTAAACAGATAAATCACACAACAGAACTAATTCTGTCATGGAAATACCAAGGAAATCAAAAGCAGACCTGTTTTGATATGAACCTTGAAAGAAGAGTGACTTTGATGAATAATGGCATTTTGTAGGCACAGGTGCGAGTGGATGAAGAGGTTTAGAAAGGCTTGTCATTTTCAAGATTAGTAAGACTTTCTATGTCCACAAAACTTAGGATGCAGTAGTAAATTGTAGATTATGTCTAAAAAGATAGTAATTCGAAGTTGAGTTATCAAAATTACTGTTAGTGCACAGTTGACCAAAGGAGAAGTGCTTATAATCTCTATGATGATTAAACATAAAATGGAATCTATTATCGAAGTGTCTCCTAATAAGGCAGACAGGGCTTCCTCGCCCAGTTTATGTATTTGGGAATGTTCCCTCCTTTTGACTCCCCATACATATAGTTGCCACATTCTCCAAGCTTGCTATGGCTACACATCATTTTCCTCTCTATATTAAGACTATCCTGTTTGATTTTCTCCCAAGATGCTGGCACCCTCTCTACAGTATGTGTGTGGTGTTTTCTTTATTTATTACGTTTAAATTCTTAGGTTTTTGTTGTGTTGCAATCCTTCTTCCTCCTTGAGTAGCTGGGACTACAGGTGTGTGCCACCAAGCCCAACTTACTATTTTTTTGAGAGTGGGCCAGAAATCGAAGCTGGGATTTCCCCATGGCCTCAGCCCAGAAGCCTCCACTTCCAATGTGCATTCTCCTGGCTGAGTCCTTCCTGCAGTTTTTGATGCTGCTGTTCTTCTGTTAATGCATACACAAACATTGACATCGTCTCCACAGGGTAAGAAAACACTGGTCTGAGTTTTAGTGCAGATTTTGATTTCATCCTGGGAGATGGAGTCCTCATGACCAGCTAGGCAGGAAGTTATCCAATCCACACTCCTATTCTAGGACCTTTTTTGTACAGTTTAGGCTGAGCTCCCTAAAGGCAGAGGCTGTGGTCAAGATTCAGGTAAACATGGCTGGCTGTGGCAGATCCCTCCATGTGAACTGCACCAGAGCTGGTCTCACCTTAGTAAGTGGTAGGCTTTTCCTAATCCATATCCGTGATCCTTGGGCTGCCCCAGGACAGGTGCGTGCATGCAAGAAATTCCTGGGGAGATGGCTCCAGAAAGGGGAAGCCAACAGCTAATAGCTAAGGCTTTAGCTAATGCTAATGCTCACAGAGGTTGGGATGATGCACTATCCAGTAAGATGGATCTAGAAGGGCAACAACAGTATCCACAGCCATGAGGTCATTGATAAAATTGTGATTTACAGTGACATTTACTATGTTTAAACAGTCTACGTCTGTCTGCATAAATTATTTTTTCTGTAACAAGATCTTTTTGGCTTTAGAAATGGGATATAACTTTATTTTAAAGGAAACTAGAGGAGGATATTTTGTGTGGGAGAATATTCTTAGTAAACCAGCAATATTATGTTGAGATTACTACTCTACTTTTTAATTAAAATTGAGTAAATATATAGAGCCAGGTTTATAGCATTTCACAAATCACTGAATTTATATTACTTCAATTCCACATACCAAACAGCCACAAAGATCTTATTATTTTCTATCCACAACTTATTTATAGAAGCTATGTAAGTAAATTATTTTTATTTTATTATATATTTGATTTTACTGGATCTATAGGTTGTTCTAATTTATTGCAAGCCTGTTCTATGGTCTTTATTATTTTTAAGTCATTCCCAAACAAAGACATACTAAATAAATAATTTCAAGAATTGGTAACTATATCAGCATTTATATACTACTCCACATAAAATAATAGGATTCTTTTTTTTGGAGAGGTTTTTGCTATAGGGCGTGTGTGCTCGCCAGACAGACAGAGAGAGACATAGAGACAGAAAGCGAGAAATCACCTCCCAGGGGGGATGGTCACGCCGCAATCCCTTCTCCTCCATTCCCCTCTCGGGATCTTGGGCATGCACACACACGCGCCAGGCGTGAGTTTTAAGCCACCGGGTCCGGGACGCGAACTGCGGTCCACTACGTGGGAGTCCAGTGACATAACCATTATGCTAACTGCTGGTTCCCTAGAATTCTTTTTAAAATGTGGTAGGATCTAACTGTGTGGCACAGAGGTTAAGTGCTTTGTGTAGAGAATCAGATACCACACAGTTGCCCACAGTTCAGATCCTAGTCCTGGTGGCTTAAAAACCACGCTATGTATGTGTGTGTGCATTCAAAATCCTGGAGAGTTAGATGGCTGGATGCCACATGGCCGACTGCGTGGTACTAGTCCTGTGTCCAACAGGTTAAGAAACACACCTGGTGTGTATGCACGCGTGCCCAAAATCCCAAGAGTAGATTGGGGGAAAAGGGATTGCAGCATGGCCATCCCCAACAGAGAATAGAGACATTGAGGAAAAAGGTTTGAGATGTGACCATGCCCCATTGGGGAATGCTGTCTCTCTCATATAAAGTCCTTGTCTCGTTTCAGTATAATTTTGACTTTATACAATGATTTGGAATATATGCCTTCATTTAGTTTTTCTAGAATTCTGAATGTTGATATGTTGTAGTTTTCATTCAGTTAAAAACACTTTCTCTTCTGTGTTTAGGTTCCTTCCATGACCTATGACTTGTTTAAAGTAGTGTTATTTAATTTTCAAATATGTAGTGAGAATTTTAGAGATCTTTCTGCTATTGATATTTATTTTAATTCCATCGTAGTTAGAGAAAATGATTTGTGTAATAAATCATTTAAAATTTTTGCAAACTCTTGCTGCGGTCAGAACACAGTCTATTTTGATAAATAATCCATGTAGGTTTTTTAAAATGTGTATTTTACTATTTTTGGTTGGAGTGCCCTAAGTATCAGTTAGGAAAAGTTAGGTAAGTTTGTTATTTTAGTCTTTTATGTCCTTATTTATTTTTTGTTTGTTCTTTCAATTGTTGAGCCAGAGATATGCAATCACATCCAATCACATACTAAAATTATGAGTTTTTTTAGATCTATCAGTTTTGTATGTTCAATATCTACCTTTGGTACTTTTAAGGTTAGGTTTGTTGTATCTTTCTGATGGACTGACTACTTTCTCATTATAGCTTTTTTATTTATTGATTTTATTATAAAAGTCAATATTTTTGTTGTAAAACATTTTTCCTAATTAGAAAAGTTATTATTATAATAAAAATAAACTGTTAACTAGAAACAAATGAATGTTACATTGTATTACACCATGATTGCAAATAAACCAAAACTTGTCTAAAAGATGAGCATTCCAGAGCAAACAATGCCCTTTTACTTGGTGTGTAAGTAGAGAAATATAATTTTCTTGCCATTAATATAGGCATTCCAGCTTTCTTTTTAAAAATAATTATTTGTTTAATTTTATTTAATGTTGTTATTATTATTATTATTATTATTAATTTGATCAGGATACATAGAGAAAGAAAGAGAGAGGAAAGTGAGAGAGCAAACCACTAGGTCCAGAACTCGAACTGTGCTCAGCAATGTGGGAGTCCAGCACCTTAACCACTAAATAATTAGTTGACCCCCCAGCTTTTTTTTTAATTGTGTTATCATGGTATATATTTCTCTATCCTTTCTTTCTCTATCATTTCCTTTTTCTATTTTTAAAGGACAAATGAAAATTTTACATACATATACATATATATTATATACAACATATTTTGATATAGGTATACACTGTGAAATGTCTAAATTAAACTAATACTTCCTTTCACTTTTAACCTATGTGTGTCTTAACATTTAAAATTTTCTTTTTGTATGTGTTTTTAAAAACTTAGACTAGAGAACTAGCAGTTAGCGTAGTGGCTATGTTGCTGGACTCCCATGTAGTCAACTGCGGTTGGCATCCTGGACCCGGTGGCTTAGAACTCACGCCCCGCGCCTGTGTGTGCGTGCCCAAGATCCCGAGAGGAGAATGGAGGAGAAGGGATTGCAACGTGACCATCCCCCCTGGGGGTTGATTTCTCGCTTTCTGTCTCTATGTCTCTCTCTGTCTGTCTGGCGAGCGCATGCGCCCTATAGCGAAAACCACTAAAAAACCCCCCAAAAAACCAAAAAAACAAAAAAAAACTTAGGCTAGTAGTCTATACCTTAAATGTGAACATTTAAGCCATTTACCTTTTGTTTTGTCCTTCATATGGTAAATTTTAAATCCATTTTCTTGCCATTTTTTTCCTTTGTCCTATTTTTTTCTTTGTTCTATCTTTCCTCTTTTCTGTCTTTTTTGCACTAATGGTTTATTTGTTCATGATTCCTTATTATTTCCAATGTAGTATTTTTAGCAATATAATATTATTGTGATTATTGTTATTTTAATCTTTGGTTGAAAATTTATAACAGTCTATTGTATTACACCAATTCACATAAAGTATAAGAATTTCATAATAATCTTTGATTCTCATCCTCCCTGGTTTGCTGCTATTCTAATCAAACATTTTATTTATACTTATTTCAAACACACCAAAATACATCTTATTATTTTCAAATAGTATTTTCTTTGTGTGTGTGTGTGTGTGTGTGTGTGTGTGTGTGTGTGGTGTTATAGACAATGTTTCACTGTGTCTCAATTCTTTTCCTTGCTTCAGTCTTCAGAGTAGTTGAGAGTGCAGGTATGTGTCAGTATGTCTGGCTTTTTAGCATGGGCCAGTAATCAATCTTGGGTCTCCTATTTGGCTTCAATGTGTTAAGGAGCAGAATTCAGCATGTGCAACCATAGCTGAACCTACAGTAATTCATTTTTTAAAAAAATTTGAGGGGGTACTGGCTAATGGTAAATTAGTTACATCGTTGTACTCTCACCTAGTTGACCAGACAGCAGCTTGAAACTTATCTGGGTGCAGGTGGGTGTGTGCCCAAAATCCTAAGAGGAGAATGGAGGAGAAGGGATTATAGTGTGGCCATCCCCATGGGTAGGGGGAACATGATTTCTCACTTTCTCTCTTTTTGTTTCTCTGGTGAGCACACACACCCTATAGCAAAATCTCTATTAAATAAATGAATAAATATATTAAAAATATTTTTAATTACCAGATAGCACATGTGCTCACCAGAGGGAGAAACACTCCCTAATGGGTGTGATCATGTTGGGATTCTGTGTTTCTCCCTCCTGTTGGGACTTGAGGCACATGCCCGGAGGTACTCAGCATGTTTTTCAAGGCACAAGGACTGAGATTTGAACCAAGGTTGGCCATATTGGATCTGGCCTCCTTGGCTACTAGGTTTTGAGATTGGCTTTCTACTTTTAAAGATATTTAAAAGTAAGAAAAAAAAAAGCCTCAACTGTGTCAAGGTCAAATGTTTGCACTTGCCTCAAGCTTCTTTTGCTTTTTTTTTTCAGGAGCCAAATAAAATTTTATTTAGTATGAATTACATAGTCTCAGCTTTATTTGTTTGACAACACAATAATAGACTAAGGAAGGAAAACATATAATAGCATATCAAATCCTTGAGTGTAGTACTGTGTTAGTATATGAAAGTGAGTTGATTTAAAGATTACCTAAAGAAAAATATAGCCACATACAGGGATATGGAACAGGAATATTGCAGATTTTACAAGAGTTATTTGAATAACTTAACCGCTATGCCACCTGCTAGTCCCAATAAATCCTTCTCCCTCTCTCTCTCTCTCTTTATTTTTTCTAGAGGGCACATGTGCTTATTGGAATGAAACAGAAAGAGAGAGAAAAGTGCAAAATCACTCTCCATGGGGAATGGTCATGCCGCAATGCTTTCTCTTCCATTTTTCTCTCCTTTTGGGATTTTGGGCACACATACACATGTGCCTGGCATGTTTTTCAAGCCACTGGGTCTAAGACAGAAACAAACGGTTAGCCATATGGGATCCAGCTACCTTAACCATGACACCACTAGCTGGTCCAAGTTTTCTTTTTTATTTCATTTTTTATAATTTATTTACATTTAATCAGTTGTATGTATTTATAGCATATGATGTAGACTCAAAGCATAAATGCATTGCATGTAAAGCAAGTTAAATATTTTACAACACAAAATATCTTTTTGTTAAATGTTGTCTGTCACATATCCTTTTTTCCCCTTTGAGTTTCTCCTTTCCACTCCCAACCATCCACCACCTCCTGTACAGGATGTCTACACTTTATGGGAGAAACATATAGATAGAAAGAGAAAAAGGAGATATCACAGCCTTCTAAATACAGTCCATTGGTTATTACACGCTGAGTCTAGTACTGGCAAAGCCAGTTAGACTATCCATTTGGATAATCCTGTTACGTTGCTATCTAAGTGGATTTGTATATTGAAGCATCCATAGGGTTTCCAACTTTACAATGAGTTTTAATCTTCTATAATTATCTTCCCAAACAAAAGTGTACAATCATGTGTCTCTTCTGTGCTTAACTTGTTTTAAAAGATACATCACAGAAATCCTCCTCTGATAACCTTTGGCTGGAATGTTCATTCTTTAGTATTTGGAGGATGGAAAACATTATGTATATATTCTCGCATCCAAGCTGTCTGTTATTTTGGAGTTTTGGATTTCTATAGAATAGGTTGAATTGCTAAGCCACTCATCTGAAATATGTATTGCTTAAATAGAAACTAGTCTTCTTTCAGGATACATGTTCATAGGAAAGGGTTTCCCTAATGGGAGGAGTGAGAGTTGCTCAGAATCTGTTCAGAGCTTACTGCATGACCTTTCATTCATGTGTTCAGGATCCCTTTTCCCTTCTTTGCCCCTTATACTTCTTCCATTCGCTAAAACCTTTTAAACATTTCTGTTCAGTATCTTACTAGAATACAGTTTTATCATAGTGTTAATGGATCCTTTATCAGATTTGAATAAGCTTATTCACTACTTATCTATTTAGGAGATATTTTTGCTATAGGGAATATGAACTTGACAGAGAGACAGAAAGTCAGAAATCATGCCCCACCTGGTTGGGGGGAATGGCCACACCACAATCCCTTCTCCATTCTCGGGATTTGGGGCATACATGCACATGTGCCTGGCATGAGTTTTAAGCCAACAGGTCTGGGACTCAACCTACAGTCGACTATGTGGGGGTCCAGTGATGTAACCATTATGCCATCTGCTGGTCTTAAATTTAAATTTATAGTATAAATATATGAGAAATAATGGGTATAATATAATCTTAAGTTGAAATTTTGACAAATGTATTATTTTTAGTACCACATTGTTCTTAATATGAAAACAACTTTTTATAAAATTTCTTTAACTAAACGGTAAACTAAGTTTATTGTTAATATTCACTGTGAGCATGTCGTAGGTTCCTATGTAAAATTTTTAGATGCAAACCTAGTATTTCCATTATCCATGACTCACTTTTCAAACTAATGTCCACAAGTTCTTAAATAGCATTGTAAATTACTCAGCAAATCACCTATAAAAGAACAGAGGATAACTTTATAGACATAAATTATAAATTTATGGTATTTCAGATAGGCATTGGTTAAATTATATGGGTGACATTAATGTTAATACATTTAAACAAAAATAGAGTTTTTTGCATGCATATAAATTGAGAAATTACTTTTTGACACATTTAATTTATAGCAGCCCTCATAGAAAAACGAGAAATGTGAATGTATCTTTCTCTGTACTCTTGAATCTACATAAAGATTAATCTCCCTGCTAAGTAAGGTGGAGTTATCAATCATTCATGCCTCTAAATGTCAGATGCTAAGAACACACCATGCAATAAGATTTGAGTCTTTTGTTGTTTAAAATAAAAACATTTCATCTCTTTGAAATAAGAATACAAATTCTTTTTAGATAGTATTTTTCATGAAAAGATCACTTAACAATAGTATAATTTCTAAAAAAAAGTCACTCAGCCATTTCTTTTACGAAAATATTTATAGAGAGAGATACAGATTTACTCTATTGATGTGATGTTTTATTATATAAAATAAAGTCAAAAATTATTTTCACATTATTTGCACATTTGGTTGATCACAGACTTTAATCTTTCATATTTTTACTTCTATTTACTTTCCTATATGCCATTTAAGGTTCTAGCACTCTGCTTTTACCTGTGAGCAGGGTTTGGCAAATATTTCTTTTCTTCTGTAACCAGTGATGCTGTCTAGTTTTATCTGGGCTTTTAAAGTAACTAAAGAGAACTCACCAGGGGCTTAGCATTTTATGGATGTGTCAGTTCAAAACGGTGCCCTTTTCTCTGTCCTCATGGAGTTCTAGTAATGGGGAGCTACACTTTGATAAGGCAGAATACAAAGATCTTGATTATTTGTGACTTTTAAAGAGGTCACAGCTCTTTTCACTAGGAAACAAGAGTTTGCTAAACTTGTCAACTTTAACCTGAGTGATTGCATGTTAGTTAATTTTTCTCAGCCTTAATATTATACAATATTGTTTATTTACTACCAGCTTGAATGAAGAGATACATATATGTGCATGTATATATATATATATATATATATATATATATATATATAGAGAGAGAGAGAGAGAGAGAGAGAGAGAGAGAGAGAGAATAATCTTGCATATCTAGACCTTCTACTTTGTTTCATCTCAGATGGGAAAATTCTGATTGGCAATTTGGCACAATTCAGATTCACAGTAGAATAAACAAAGGCCTAATACCGAAATGTTTCTTGTGTGTTGAC
>NW_006159681.1:643669-649838 GCF_000334495.1 Tupaia belangeri chinensis | reverse complement strand
GCAGGAACAATTAGCACTCACAACCTACAAGGGTGGGCAGCTGGTGTGGCAGAACAATATGTATCAATTATTAACCCAGACAAGGAACAAGCCAGAGTTAACACAATTACTGGACAGTAATGGCTTCCTTTTTTAGCTAACCTATTAATGCATACAAATAAAATCTGATTGTTAATGCTGAAGAACATAAATCATACATCTATGTTTTATTCTTTTTTTTTTTTCTTATTGCTGCTATTGTATTTCCTACTTGAGGTTCTTCAGTAGAGTTTGTAGGTTAGGAATTTTTGAATCTTGTGGTAATGCGTGGAAATCATGAGAACCGTTTGTGGTCACAATGCCCACAGTTAAAGATTTCACATGTGTCATTTGTTGCACTAAGATCTTGGCAATAATCTGTTAAAATCTGCTTTAGTCATTTCACAGCTGACTCTCCTTTTTTATGATCTAACTTCAATTTCTTAATAACCCGTTTCAGTAGACTGTGACATTTACATTTTTTTAAGGAAAAGTCTTACATGTTAAGTTAAATAACTCACTCTTGAAATTTATTACAAATAGTGGTCATAGGAGGTGAGTGTTAAAGAGAAGCATTTTTCAGAAATCAAGTTTGAGAATAAATATGGCTCATTTTAATACTCCAATCTTGGGTCATCCCATAGTATGGTGGTTAAGGTGGCTAGGTTCCACATGTTTGACAGCTTGACTCAAGTTGTGGACTTTGGGACTTGAAAAACACAGCAGGTGTGTGTGCATGAATACCCAGCATGCCAAGAGGAAGGAGAGATAGAGAAAAGATTGCAGCTTTACCACCCCCGTAGTAGATACTTTCTCCATTTCTCCATCTCTTTCTCTCTGTCTTTCTCTGGCAAGTGCGCAACTCTTCTAGCAAAATTTCTTAAAAAGTAAAAAGTTGTAACATAATATTTTTTAAGAGAGTTTTATTATAGGGCATGTTCACTCACTGGAGAGACAGAGAGACAGAAAGTGAGAAATCACTTCCCAAGGGAGATGGTCATGCCTTGATCCCTTCTCCTCCAGTCTCCTCTCAGGATTTTGGGCACATATATACATGCACCCAGCGTGATTTTAAACCATGGAGTCTGGGCCTCAAACCATGGTCAACTATATGGGAACTGAACAACATTACCATTACACCATCTGTTGGTCCCAAAATATTTCAGTCTTAATAACAAAAACATTATTTCTATTAGACATGACTTAAACAATGAAGTAGCCTATCAATATGCTATCAACATTTAATTATTGGTGTTTATTAAAACATGAGTATCGTTTAATTATTGATGCTTTCCTAAGTCACTTATGAACTAAAACTAACTTTATAAAATGGATTTTGTTCTTCTAAAATGAGAGATTTTTGTATTATGTCTTGGAAATTTTCTCCCCAATACTTATAATTTCTGCATTTTTTTTTCAGTACTCTGACCTTGGTTTCTTTCTTGATTAATTTTGCTAGATTTTAGTACTGGGGTAATAATTTGTCTTTTATTTACAGCAAGACCAAGAT
This sequence comes from Tupaia belangeri chinensis, assembly GCF_000334495.1. Lineage (NCBI taxonomy): Eukaryota > Metazoa > Chordata > Mammalia > Scandentia > Tupaiidae > Tupaia > Tupaia belangeri. The sequence goes on along the minus strand of NW_006159681.1, from coordinate 648,310 downwards.
GAGGTGACAAAGAGGCTGGAGGAGTAGTGGCATATTAGACAGTTGGCCAAAAGAGGAAAATAAACTTTAAAAATGCATATGCAATATAATGTAATACTGTTATAAGAAAAAAATATTTTCTGCATTGCAAATTACATAAAGAGAAAAAGCAGAAATGCTAGCATGAGATACATTAAGGGTTAACATTTTGGATATAGAGTTATATATAAAAATGAAGGTTTTGCAAATGTCTATAAAAGAAAATCTCAAATCTATTTAAGTTTTCTTGATCATTTGCTGTTAAAAAAAGTAAGATTATTTCTAGTTCTCTTGAATGCTCTTTTTTTTAGATATAATGTTATCATTATCTTCATGTGTAACTCAAATATTGGCTTCATAATTTTCTATCTTCCTAATAATATTTCATAATTCTATACATCTTTCAATTCTGAACATGTTAATACAATTTATTTAAAATTATATTGATTGAGCTATAATCTGAACCTTCTGTGAATGACATAAAATGTTATTTGTCTCAGGTTTTGGTCATGTTATGTTGTCTCTTTTATATGCCGTTATTTTTGCCTGGTTGATTGATAGTGTGAAAATAATTATTTGGAAGACTATTTGAAATAAAGGATGACTTCTTTTTCCTAGTTCCATGGCTTCTAATCTGTAAACTGGAGCAGCCTTGGCCACTGCAATAAACTCATTTTGCTGTCAGAGAGTATTTAAACTTTTACGAGAAACACAGCAACTTTGACAGATGCTCCACTCACCACTAGTTTGAAGTACTGCAAAATTAGACATTAGATACCACTAAGGAGCTTTGATAATATCTTTGTGACACTCCTTGGTGACTGTAATGAAAAAAAGAAATATTACAAAAAAATCAATGTGAAACAGAAATGTGTGAAGGTGTTTATACTGATTCTCAGGTTCAAAAATTGTGTTGTACACAAAAGCACAACTATCATTTCAGTAAGTTGTTTTTAAGAACAATAAAAACACTATTTTAGCAAAATATACACAAAATGAATTGAAAAGAAATTATATAGAGGTAAATAAATTACTGTAATAAAATATTTAAATTTAAATGATTTATGTTATTTTTCTGAATGACTATAAACTATTACAGCATACAACATTAAAAAAATAACTTAGATGCCAGGGGCTTCCTGACAGAAAAATTTGAACTTTTGTTCTGTCTCCTCTAGTCTATCAAAATCTCTATTCTGAAAGATTCAATGAAAAATTGTGATCATACTTGAAAAAATTTAACTAGCAGAAAGCTTCAGTCAAAAAAATCTTAGTAAAGAAATATTACAGAATAAGTGAATTCCAAACAATATAAATTAAAATGAATTTTTAATCCATAATTTTATATCCAGCGTAATTATCATTCAAAAGTGAAGGGGAAATCAAGATGGTCACACAAAACGAAAACAGAGAATTTGTCCCCAAGGAAATCTACTTAGAAAAAAATTCACTGAAGAAAGTTCTCTAACCAGAAAAGGAAACAATAAAGGAATCTTGAAAAAATAAGAGAATGAACTAGGTTAGTAAAAACATTGGTAAGTATTTATAATGGGTAATCTTTTTCTTCTTATATTTTCTAAATTATATTTGATGATCAAAGTAAAATTATAGCACTCTTTAGTGGACTTCTTTGTATGTCAAGGAAATATTTAAGACAAATTATAAGTGGAGGAAATAAAATATTGTAAAAGTATTTTCAGTCTCTAGATGTCATTCAATCTAGACGTTTGTTAAATGATCATATTATAGATAGTTATAAGTTCTGTATATATAATACAATATGTAGAAAAATCATTAAAAATATTTTTCAAAGAGATAAACTCAAAACATAAAAGAGAAATCAAAATAGAATTTTATAAAAGTTTAAGCAACACTCAGGAAGTCAGGAAAAATTACAGGAAAAAAATGAAGAGATAAAACATCAAATTCCATTTCAGAAAAAGCTGTTGATGAGAAAACCAGCCACAATTTTGAACTGACTAAAAATGAAAATGTAAAATAGAAAATTTTATAAAATATAAGAAATACTAAAGTGGCACGATGGTTAAAAGCTCGGGGCCCCCACATGGCCAACTGAGGTTCAAATCCTGGACCAGGTGGCTTGCTTTCTTGCTTTATCTCTCTATCTCTCTCATTCTGGTCAAATTAAAATAAATAAATAAAGTTAAATAAAATAATTATTTAAAAAATTAAAAAGAAACATTAAAGTAATGCTTTGAAAGACATTAATAGCATTAAATGCATATATTTCAAAAAAGAAAGACAAAAATCAACAAATATGTATAGATATTAAAAATCTACCACAATATATTGTCATGCTTAAAATAAACAAACAAAATGAAGAAAGTATCATTGAGGTATAACAAAGATGAAAACAGAAATCAATGAAATAGCAAACAAAAGCGAGAGAAGGTCAGCAAATCTAGAAGTTTGTTGATTATACAGACTAATAAAATTGTTATAACCACACAGGTGATTTGGTAGTTAAGGTACTGGACTACCATGTGGCTGACTGTGGCTCGAGTCCTGAATCTGTAACCTTGAAAATCATGCAGTGCATATGTATATGCGTGCCCAAACTTCCAAGGAGAATGAAAGAGAAGAAATTAGAGCATGGCTCTTCCTTCTAAGGGGTGATTTCTCTCTCTCTGCTTACTATCTCTGTCTATATCTCTCTGGTGAGCACATGCACACCATATGGCCAAAAAAATGTTAATTACTGGCAAGCTTGATCAAAAATAGAAGATAAATATACAGAATTAATAAATCTCTACAACAAGGGAGACATCAGTACAGAACCTACATACAATTTTTGAAAACCTACATGGTAAATAAAAATAAGTCAAATATCTAATTTAGAAGAATTAGCTCTTTTAATAGAGGAACATGTCACCATACTCACTCCAAAGGAAATTGACAATATAAAAATTCATAAAGTTATCAAACATATACCTATTAGTTAAAATTTTCTTGGGAAGTAATTTTTATATAAAGACTACGGCTAAAATCTATCAAATACTTAATCAAGAAATAATATTCATGTTGTATAAAATTCTTCCAGGAGAAAAGAGAAAAAGAATAATTAACTAATTGTATGTATTTCACATTTTTCATGGCAAAAATCTGACTAGATTTCACATTACAAATACAAGGCAATGAACTAGTAAACAACACTGAAAAATCCTAAAGAAAATATTAGACAGTTTATCCAATAACACATAAAATATATATATAAAACATGACTATTTTAAAAATGCAAAATACAGAGTTTATTGAAAATCAATAAATAAAATTTACAGAATAAAGCAAAAATTTATCATTTCAATATGTGCAAAAGGGCATTTGATATCATTAACTATTTAGTTATAATAATTGTTTATTTAAATATGATATCTACAAAATTAACATATAACCAAAGTCATCCTCAAAGATGAAATAAGATATATTTTTTTCATTCTTTTTTTATTTTTGACAGATTTTTGGTATAGAGCATGTATGTTCACCCGAGATACTGAGAGAAAAAAAGTGAGAAGTCACTCCCTGGGTGAATGGCTGCACTATAATCTGTTCTCCATTTTCCTCTTGGAATCTTGGGCATGCACACACAAGCACTTGGAGTGAGTTTTAAAGCACTGGGTCTGGGACTTAAAACGTGGTCGACTATGTGGGAGACCAGCAATGGAATCATTACACCATCTGCTGCTTCTGGAAAGTGTTTTTTCTAAAACCAGTAAAAATAAGAAAAACAATGTAAACTTTTATCATTTCTATTTTGTGTTGGAAATTATAGCATGTGTAGTAAGGCAGGAAAATAAAATAATCAGAGATTCTTGTTTTGTTCTTTAAGGTTAGGTCTTAGGCAATTGTTAGCAGTAGGGTTCTCCAGGTGATTCTACTGTGTAACATGATTAAGACTAGCTACATTATAATCTGCCTTCCCTGGATTTTGAAGGAACAGCTAAAAAGTTGCTACCTTGAACCTTCTTGTTTTCCTTACAGCTATCCTCTAGAGTCAGGGCTACTGCTGTGTTCATTTTACCACTAAGGACACACGTAATTCTTTCATGAAGGTGGATGTGGTATAGGCTGGAGAAAAACACAATTCACACCCACACTGCAGTTCACATCAGCTTTGTTCTCTCCTAGAATTATGCAAAATTTTCTCTGCATCTTAGTGTTTTCCTTGAGACTGAAAGAAGTCATCAGTCACTGATTCAGCATCTTAGAAGGAATGTGAATATCTAATTCAAGTATAAGGCATAAAAATTGCAAATTGCCATAGAAATGTACCGATATTTGGTGATTACCATAGGTAAGTCACTCATGTGCTTATGCTTTCTGAGGAATTTTCCTATTTTAAAAATTTTCTATTTTTCCCTTATAAGCTTCCATGTGTTGTGTTTTGTATGAAATGCAAAGAAACTCTATGTTTTTAAAGTGAAATATTTAATTTTGGCACATTTTCCTTAATACTCAATAAAAAGTTTCCTCAAAATATGCATGTTAATTGTTGAAAACTACAGAAAAAAACTTGGTTTCATCTACATTATTGAAAACAATTTTGAAATTGTATTGTATTTATTTCTGTCTAGGTTTTAAGCCACCAGATCCAGGACTTAAACT
>NW_006159681.1:619973-641693 GCF_000334495.1 Tupaia belangeri chinensis | reverse complement strand
CTTTAGGGAAGGAAGAAAGCGTCAGAGGAAAGCTCTGAGAACGATGGGCCCGGCTTTAGATGGCACCTGTAGAACCAGGATGCTATTGATCAATAAGAATTTAAAGAGGCTCAATTAATATGGGAAGGTAGTTTTTTCTGCCTACAAGTGCATTAGAAAGATCATAATTTAACTGTTCTATGAAGTAGTTTAATATATTGAATCTAAACATCCCTAGATATCATTTCCCATGCTTCTCAAGGGTATGTTGCAAGGAATTACCTCCAGCAGAGATTCAGGAGTTATAAAGGATCACATCGGGTCCAGAGAAAACTTCTCTGTTCATTGGGTCCAAAGAAGGTGAAAAAACACAAACTATCAGTACCTTTTGGTTTCTGAGAGAAGTTTTGCCCTGACATTTAGGGTTTTAAATAATTCTAATTTAGTTAAAATGGTTTTAAAGAATGCAATTTCACTTTATCTGAAAATACATAAGTGATTATTAAAGAGAAAGAGGCCAATTAAGAGGCATGCAAATAGTAATTATGACAATTTATTCAGTTGTTTATTCACTGAATGAATAGTTGCTGAGTATGAGCCAGACCCTGGGCTGCATGCCCATGTCTTAGGAAGTGGCCTGTGAACTGTAATCTTCGGTTTGGCAAAACTGTATTACCATGTTAGCAAAAGCGAACAACATGCTTATGCTTAGATGCATGGAATCTTCTATTTCTATCAAACATTACAAGATGATCAATTTTATATTTTGATATTTAACTTAAGTAGGTGAATATCTTTTTCTTTCTTTCTAATTTGGTTAATAAGATAGTAATATTTCTAATGGTAAATATATAATTTCTCCTGTATACAGGACAATAGATAGCATGTATAGTCAAGAAAAGGCTTCAATAACCAATTAATTAAAGCACAAGCTTGATGATTCAAACAGATCCCGTTTTCTAACCATTTAATCAGCAATCAGTAAGTTCTTAGTATTGATACCATTATTGATTAATTGTCCAACTAATTCCAATAGTATTTAGGTCATTTCCACTGTGCATCTCCTAGTTGCTCAAATTTGCCACATTCTGACCTGAGTATGCTGTTGGACCAAGTATCACCTCGACTCACTTTCCTGTCTCCATGCCCTCCTGATCAATGTGTGGCCTAAGAACCGGCATAATACAGGTGTTTCTTAGAAATGCAGGTGAATTCTACTGAGTTACGATCTATACATTACCAAGATTTCCAGGCACTAAGTACATACATACACTGAAGTTTGAGAAGCTCCAATGTATAACTTAACAAATAGAGAGGACATCCTTCAACGGTCTGAGACAGAGATAGGTCTGATCCTTGAAGTCTTCTCTTGCTTTCCAGCTTTGTCCAATCAATTACTTCATTCTATTGACCCTACAATCAAATCTGTTATCTTATACCATATACTATTGTGATTATTCCACAGTCATCACAATCTGTTCTCCATCTTCATTTCCACTATCATAATTATAATTGAAGATAGATAATGTTTGCTTGGCAAATAGTAAGTTTCTACTAATCTTCCTACTTCCACATTTTCCACTCTCTGAATGTCTTTTACGCACATTAGTCATGGTCCTCTCATTTAAATATTTATCTGATGTTGTCTCTTTCAGCTTAAAATATTTCAATGGCAACTCATTGCTTTTATGGTTATTATTATTTAATTGTCGGATTGATATTGCATTTGTTAGAGAGAGACAGAAAAACAGATACAGAAAAAGAGAGAGGGGGCAACTCCCCCAAATGGGGTGTGGTCAGGTTGTAATCCTTTTTTCTTTCAAGCTGCCAGAACTCAGATTCAAACCATTGTCAGCCATGCAGGACCCTTATCCACTAGGCAATAGAGTTGAACCTCTTATGAGTTTTAAACCAATTCACAGTATAGTCTACAAGATCCAGCAGGGTCTGGTCCCTGTCTGATGCCACTACCTTTTCTGATATAGCCTCACCATTCTCACAACGGCAGTCTTTCAATGTTTGCAAGCATGAAACTATTTGCCATTTTAGACTTGGTGTGTGTGTGTGTGTTTCTTCTTATCGGAGCACTCTTCTGCCCTATTTGTATCTAAATAGTATATTATTTTTTCTCTCAGTAAAATATAAAATTTTTGAAAAGTTTTCTTTAGTTCCAAACATAAATTAAAAACATGCTAAACAACTTTCTGTTATGTTTTTTAACAATACAGTAATATAAAGAAATATATCTAATACATAAATATATATAATCATACATAATATATATTATTGCAGTATGTATTTATATATTTTAATATATTATAAATATATTATTATAGTATATATTACATTTTATATATATATATGTATATATACACAAATTCATGATTTACTATTCCTTATAGCACATTACAAATTCTATTCTCTTTTATATAATTTTCATTATTTTCTTTTTCAAGATCAGAAGCTGAATCTAAACACCAGGTCTTTGTACCTTATCTATCCCACCAACTTTTCATAGGTTTTCCTTTTAGTTCTGGAAGGAATATACAATTCTAAAGATGATGAAAAAAGGTTTTATTTATTTTCTAGCTCAAATATTCTTTATAGCCTGAGAAACCTTGTCTTTGGTAAGTGATGCATAAACCCAGGCACACAGAGGTGCATTAGCATTGACCGTCTGAATTCTTCCCTCTAGCTGCTCTCTTATGTTTGAGGAGTCTGAATCATTGGCTTTGTTTCCCACCCAAGGCATGGGCCGAGCCCTCCACTCCACCTTTAGACGTATTTTGGCAGTCTTTTGTCTGTAATGTCTTGCTGTAGTTCCTACACTGTGGTCCTGGTTTCGTTACCTCCCTAGAGACAGAATGGAATTATAAATGAAGGTACTGAGGGCCAGTGCTCCGAGATCATTGCGTACAGTTCCACTCTGTCTCCCATTTGTCTTCTTTCCAGAGCATATCACTTCTCCCACTAGTCTGGGAAGTGAATGGCTGCCTTATGCAAACATTCTCCTTATGTCTCTCCATTCCCCTTAGAATACAGAATTTGGGGAGACAGATAATAATAGCTCCCCTCTCTCTGCTCCATTGTATTTTGCTACTATTTAAAATAAAATTTTAAAAAATTACATGAAAAACAAATAAATAAAAAGTTTTTTTTTTTTTTCTGATATTGAATGTTCCCAAAAGTAGGAATATTACATACATGAGGATTCTGTAATTAATGTAAGGGGTTATATGTTGTGGGACTTTCAGGAAAGCACATATTCTCTAAGGTGGCATATCTATTGTATCAAATGTTGATTTAAAATGTAATAAGTAAATAAAATAAAAGGACCCAAAATAATAGAACTATCATCACAGATTTCCTTTGGCAAGCAGGAGACATTGTATGTGACATTTATTTTAAGGTTATATCCTGATTTTTAAATGACATGCTCTCTTCATTCTGGTCTGTTAACTTGAAACTATTCTAATTTTCATGGTCACCATAAAATGACCTCCTAAAACTGGGACACCTTTCATAAAATAATGCAATATATGGAAGCAAAATTATTGCAGCTGTAATTGTTCACAGCGAAAGACATATTTTAGAGTGGCAAAATAACACCATATTTTCTTTTATGAGGACTCTATAAATAAATTACAATACCTTTCAAGATTTCAAATACCTGTGTGTAGTGTGCATAAAAATACACATGTTTTTGTGTTTCTACAGCATTGTACAATTAAGAGGGAGAATTTGCTCATGCCTTAACTCTAGTGGATAAAAAATATCAAAGTAAGGGTCTTAATTCTAATACATTTCCACTTAAATATTTTATTTTACTGTAAAGGTTATTTTTATTTCTATCACTTGTTTATTTGACTTCCTCAGAAGTGGATTTTGTTAAGGCAATGTTCTAACCGATATAATTAGTGTTCAGCACCCAACATAATACAATAAAATGCTCTAACAATTAGCCACCAAGGTTGCACATGGCCCCCTTGAGTACACTGCATAAAAATTCAACACTTTAATCTCTTTATTAAAAGATTCTCTTGGGTTAGAACAGCATATTAAAATTATTTTATTAAATGTGTTTTTGGTCTACCTAATGTGTTTTGCCAAATTAAAATGCAAAGAGAAAAGAAAAAATTAATAAATAAAACTTTATATATTGTTAGTGACATTAAAAGTATAATAAAATGACATTTCATATTTATTAAGCAACTGTGTTATAAAGAAGATAATTTTAGGCACTATAAACTTTCAAAACAGCATTTGTTTACTCATCTTGAAAATCTTATAATCTAATTATGATAAGAAAAGAAAAGTAATAGTTTACAGGATTATAGCCATGCCACACTAAACAATATCAAAGAGTTGTAGGAACTCAAAAATACAAGATTGATCCTGTAGGGTGTACAAGAAAGCATATTTGTTTTTAGGAAGTTTTTCTTTTTTTCTTTATTCTGTCCCTATAATTTTTTGTTTTGTTTTGTTTTTTCCCTTGCTCCTTCTAACATTTAGGAATTGTTGCTTATAACTCATGGAACATAATAAATCTTCATTATATAAACTCTCTGCTCTCTTAGAAAAAATAATAATAACAATGCATTTTTTTGGGTAATATATTTACTAATATTTATAAACTCTTCAACATACAGTAGCAGAATTATACCCCTGCAATACTATGTGTCATAGCAATGCTTAGACTTGGAAAAGAGTGGGTAATTGTTTTCTGAAATAAATGCATAATATTGTACACGCATGCATGCTTGTATTAATTAGTTTATGTTAATTCCAAAAATACATTTATATTATGTCTTCATAGATGATGAAACATTACAGTTAATACCTCTGGCACTCTGATAGTCTTAAACATACTATTATACAGACCAAAACACTTCCAAAATTTCTGTCTGGTGTTGTATTACCAAAATACGGAGATTTCTATGTACCGGGTAGCTAGATACAAGTAGTTATAGTTTATTTCGATAAAGACATGATTTTAACTTTGATTAAGGTCTAGATTTTCTTTCAAAATTTTAATGTTACAGGAAAAACTTTAGACAAACTATGTTTAATAGAGGTCCTTTGAGTAAAAAACAATTTCTGAGTTGTGTAGCATTGAGAACCAGGTAAGGTTGAGCAAGCTTTTATGGAGCAGACATGGAGGCAAAGCAGAGAAATTACTTGATTAGGTACAAATAGGCATTCTCCTCATCTGGATGTTGTGCAATTAGTTAGGTGGTCACCCGTGATTGGTTGGAATTTGACTGCCTGAGATTGGCTGAACGTTTACTGCTTGTGATTGTGTGAAGCTTGGCTATTTTTTTGTTTTGTTTTGTTTTTCAGAAAGATTATTGGTATAGGGGTGCTCCTTGGAGAGACAGAGAAAGACAGCTACAGAGAAGACAGTAAAACACCCCCCTACGTAAATGGACATGCTGCAATCCACTATCCTCCTGTCGGGATTTGGATACCTACCCACAAGTGCCTGCTGAGTTTCAAGCTACAAGATCAGGTCTCAAATTGCAGTTGGCTATGTGAGAGTCCAGCGTCTTAACCACCATACCACTTGCCGGCCACTAGCTAGCTTTTTATACTCCTAAATGTGTATGCTTTTGGTTAGTTTATGTACTGAGCTTGCTTGCAGTTTGTTATCTAAGAACTAAAGGTATAGGACCAGGGGATAGCGTAATGGCTATGTCGCTCGGCTCCCATGTAGTCAAAGGAGATTAGAGTCCCAGACAAGTGGCTTAAATTCACTTTGGTCGTGTGTACGTGCATGTTCAAGACCCTGAGAGCAGAATGGAAGAGAAGGGATTGCAGAGGGACCATGCCCTCTGGGAGTGATTTCTCACTTTCTGTCTCTCTCTGTCTTTCTGGTGAACACACCTGCCCTACAGCAAAAATCTCTCAAAAATAAAAAAATTAAGAAAAAGAAGTAAAGGTATGGAGACAGTTTCAGCATAACGGCCTACTGTGTATTTAATTTAACATAAGTATAATTCTAATTTTAATGTACATTATAATGAATACTTTTTAAAGACTGATTTTTAAAGAATTATTTGTTTAATTTTATTTACTCATTCATTTATTTTAATGTGACCAGAGAGAGAGAAAGAGAGAAGGAAAGTGTGAAAGCAAGCGACCAGGTTTAGGACTCGAACGTGGTCTGCCATGTGGGAGTGCCCAGTGTCTTAACCACCATGCCACCTGCTGGTCCCCCAAAAGACTGATTTTTAAAATTAGTTAATGGTAAGACATTTTGATATAGCTGTTACGTTATATTACTGACAAATTAGGCAATTAGAAAAAGTAAGTATCATTGTGGGAGTCTGGCAGGTACTCTAGAAAGTCCAAATCATGTAAGAATGTTCTCTCAATCAGTATATGGATGGAGTATTGGAATGCTGCTTGAATACAAAAATAGGGAAAATAAAAGTAAATTGCTAGCTTAGGAGGTCCAGCTTGATACACTCATAACAGTGATCATTTATAATAGTGTTGATCATCTTATGATATCTATTATTGCCTTCATTTGTTATCACTAAAACTTCTTGACTTACGGTATTGAAAACAATTATACTATTGTCATATAAAACTAGTGTAAATGGATATTACTGACTAAATAAGATTTATCTTTTAGAAAACTAATCAATATATAATTATCCTGAAAATACTGTCCTACCCAAATGAGAGATATTTTTATAGTCAATGACTCACTCAATCTCAATGTTGAAAATAACTTAAAATTTACTTGCAGTCGTCCACAATCTGTCAAATTACCAGACTCATGTCTATCACACCATGGCTAAAGGTCCAATCACTTTATTCCTGTGAAGCTTTCTTCACTCTCCCCACACGTTTACCCTGTGCTACTCACAGCTTCTTGGGCGGCTTTTACCCCAAGAAGCTTTGATTTCCTTGCATTGAGTGAAAGTGATCTCCCTCTAATATCCATTCATAGGTCTTTTGTTGTTATTTTGTTTTGTTTATTGATCATTCTAAAACCAAATTGTAAAAATATAATTCATTTTCCATTTATCAACTCATCACGTACATCTTGTTATTCACTCTCTATGCTAAACATATCTTTGGTTGGTGTACCTTCTGTCACAAGACATGGTAAAATAGCATTTTTATTCCAGGGTCATGCACCAAAGTATGTTAAAGTTGTTCTAAGAGTCGGTAGATGGTATAGCAGTTATGTTGCTGAATTCCCACATGGCCAACCATGGCTTGAGTCTTGGACCTGGTGCTTTGAAAATCACACCAGACCCATGTGCATGAGTGTCCAAGATCCTGGAAATAGAATAAAGGAGAAGGGTTTGCAACATGGCAACATGGCTGCCTCCTCCACCCCCGGAGGAGGTTATTTCTCACTTTTCCTCTCACTGTCTCTGTTTCTTTCTTAGGCAAGCACACATGCCACAAGGCAACCTGTTTTGTTTTGTTTTTTGTTTTAAGTTGTTATAAAGAAATACAAAGCAATGACTAATAATATCCTTATTTTTAAAAATCAGCACATAGTCGTGTTAATGATTAACCATTACATTATAAACTATCTCTGTGACTGTTATATGAATATATACACTGGAACAAATTATCACTAGAATGAAAAGAAGAAATGCCACCCTGTGCCATGATGCTCTCATAGTTGAAATCTATGGACCAACTTGCTGACACATAACCAATAGCCAGCTTCTCCTTGGAATCTATGCCCGTTGTCCAATGTACAGTATTTAAAAAACCCTAATTATCCACAATTGGGCATGGAAAAGAACTAGACTTACAGAAAATATGTAATGGTGGGACCAGCAGGTAGCATAACGGCTATGTCACTGAACTCCCATATAGTCAACCATAGTTTGAACCCGGACCCGGTGGCAGAAACTCACGCTGGGCGCGTGTGCGTGTGTGCCCAAGATCCCAGGAGGAGAATGGATTGTGCCGTGACCATTCCCAGTGGGGGTGATTTCTCACTTTTTGTCTCTCTGTCTCTATCTACTTTTCTGGCAAGTTCACATGTCCTATAGCAAAAAATCTCTACAAAAAAATAATAATAATAAAAAAAGGATTGATAAGATCATTAAGCCCTAATGTTCCTTACCTCTGTGATTAGTCTGTTCAGCAACTACTTCAAAGACATTCTTTAAAAAATGAAAAGGTAAGTACATAAAAGTAAAGGAATTCAAATTCTGTGTGTGTGTGTGTGTGTGTGTGTATCCAACCAAATGTTCATAACTGTATACTGCATTATTTAATAGAAAAGTTAGAAAAATGTAAGCAAAAGTACTTGAAAAGGAAATTCCCAAAAGATATGTAAGCAATAAAGAAATGTGAACTTGGTCAATATTAGTCAACAGAAAGATGTATATTAAAACAATGTATGGGGACTAGCAGTTAGTGTAATGGCTATGTCACTGGACTCCCATGTAGTCGACCACGGTTCAAGTCCTGGACCTGGTGGTTTGAACTCACGCCAGGCGCACGTGCGTGCGTGCCTAAGATCCTGAGAGGAGAATGGAGGAGAAAGGATTGCAGCCATCCCCCCTTGGGGGTGATTTCTCACTTTCTGTCTCTCTGTCTCTCTCTGTCTTTCTGGTGAGTGCATGCACCCTATAGCAAAAACTTCTCCAAAAAAAAGAAAACAAAAACAAAAACAAAAACAATGTAGGGATCAGCAGGTGTTATAGTGGTTGGGATTGTAGTCTCCCACATGGGTGACTGCAGTTCAAATGCCAGACACAGCAGCTTGAAATTCATGCTGGAGGCATATACATGTGTGCCCAAAATCCTGTGAGGAGACTGGAGGAGAAGGAATCGTGGCATGACCATCACCCATGGGAGTAATATCTCACTTTCTCTGTCTCTGTCTCTCTATCTCTGTCTCTCTATCTCTCTAGTAAGTGTGTGCACCCTATAGCAAAACATCTCTAAAATAAATAAATAAATAAAAACAAGACAATATAATTTTACCTAAAAAAAAAAGATATCTAATGTGAAATATCTATAAGAATCTAGAATAATTGGATCTCACTTACCTTGTTTATAAAGTATAATAATTTTAGAAAACTATTTGGGAGTACCTTCTAATGTTGAATAAATCTGTTTCCCATGACCAGAATGCCCTTCTATGCATTTACCAGAGAAAAATGTTTATCATGTTCATTAGTGACATGTACCAAAATACCTATTAACAAAGGAATAGAAAATAAAAAGGTGCATATTTTGGTAGAGAGTAACACTGACCATTAATAAATTGCTGTTCATAGAACAACTCAGAAGAAACTTAGAATTATAGATTATAAACAAGAAGCCAGACACAAAAGGGAATAGACTCTGGAGTTATGTTTCTATAAAACTTACAAACAGCACAACCAATGCTGTTGTTAAGAGTGTGGGTCTTCAGGATCTGGCAAGAACATGGAAGGAGAAGCTCCTTTATGGACAATATTATATTTTTAAAAACCTGTTTGCACAGATATGATTTAGTCATAAAAACCTATCAAGTTGAATTCTACATTTTTTTGTAAATGCAAGCTTGACTATATACATACTTTTAAAAAGGTATTTCAAAGGTAACCTGATGAAATAGGATTTGAGGAAGGATTGAGGCTCATAATGAAACTCAGATGGAACACATATTCCAGACAATTGCACAAGCTGCATTCCCACAAGAGGGCACAGAGTGGAGAACCTTCGTGCAGTAGCATTGTTTTCCTCTGAGCATGCTGTGATCAGCTGCTTAGTTGTCTACTTGGTGCCCCATTGCATTGACCTGCAGGAGAAAACCACGACCAAATGTAAGACTTCAAAGTAAGACTGATGTTACTCACTTATTTATTAGTTGTGTCTGCTATTTTTATATTTCAGAAATAAGTGTTGTAGCTAAATAAACGACTATCCTTACTAAGCAATTGGAGTTCCTTAGATTGAGAGACTACAGAGGTAAGGTTAGAAGTGAATCTTTAAAGAACTTTTTTGTTTATTTCTTCCATAGCAAGAAAGACGGACAGAGAGGCATTCTCAACAAGGTCTTACCCTAGTCCAGCCTCAGCCAGCCAAGATCATGGGCATGCACATGTGCCCAGAGTGATGATAGAAACCTTGGGACATGAACCTGGAATCTCCCCATAGAGCTCCAGCATCATAGAGTGTCGTGTTCAGCCCTGAAGTGTTTTGTATGATGATCCTTGCTAGTATTTATAGGGTACCGGTTTTCCTGCAGACATTCTATTAGGCACTTTGCACGGGCCATGACATTAATTTCCATAGCAGCTGTTATATACATTTTACAAGGGAGATGGAACTTATTCAAGGAAGTGGTCTTCTATATAATAGTGCAAATAAAGGAAATAACAAACATTAGATTTCAGTATTTGTGCCTTTACTACTGTATTAATAAGTTTTATAAACTTCATATTTCCCAGATGCCTCTACATCCCCATACATGGCTATGTGCATCTCACACAGAGAAGATGCTCCATGTGGTAGGCCTGGACCTTACACAGTTGCCCCCAACCCATCTGTGACATTTGAACACACCAATACAATCCCCTCATGGCTTTTGCTTGTGCTCTACCCTGACCTCCAATAAAGGCACCTGCCCATAGGCCCATGTTCTCTATTGTCTGTCTGTCTGTCTGTGTCTCCCTGTCCTTTACCTGCTGGTTGAGCCTGCTTTGTGGGAGCTCCTCTCTTTTGTCCCTTCTGTGGTGGGCTGTGCCTTTCTCTAGGACCTGGCAGCAAAATAAATCTCTCTCACTTCCATATACCTCTCTAGGAGTATTCTGTGTCCACATTAGACTTATCAAAAAGCAAGCAAACAAACAAAAATACCTCTATGTAATGTGATTATACTGCAAATGCTATGCACTGAAAATACAATGCACTGATGTGTACAGTATTTTACAATGGGAACATTATAATGCAGCTACCATACACTGATGTGGTGTGTGTTGAAAATATAGCGAAGCAAAAAAAAAAGAATCCTCTTTCTGTAGCTAGAGAGGCCTTTACCGAGAGAGCTCTCGGCACTCAGATGATAATCAGTGAAGAGCTCATTGTGCATGCATTTGGGACAGAAGTATAAACAAGAAAAATATGCCTGAGAGTAAAATAGTAAAAATTACCCAAATATCATATCAAACAGAACAGCTCCTCCCTGGCCTACAGCTTTTCAGGCAGGGCTGGTAAGCAGACTCAGAGATGACAATGAGGGGACAACCAGGGCCTTTCTTCTCTGAAGATCTCTGCCTGGGGAGAGATGCAGAAAATGTTTCATACATGATTCTAGGTGGAAAAGTGAGAAGATAATTATGGAAATATCCTTACATTTAGACTTGAATTGGTAGCAAGTAGTACCAGTAGAATTATTACATATTTCTGGTAAGAAATAGAGTTGGATATAATAAACAAATAATTATTTGTTGTCAGACAAAGGCAAAAGGAAGCGGCATCACAGAAATGAGACTTTCACAGCAGGTTAACCAGGACAAAGTGGCAGAGCACAGAAATGCCATGTGTTATATTCATACCTCAGCATGAAGCAAAATCATTTTTAAATTACCAACGAGCACACTAACTTAGCACTACTACAATAAATTATTTTTACTTTAAATTTTATTTCACAATATATTTTAACTTCACAATTGTACACATTTAATAAACACATTAATCTAGCTTTCCATTTTTAATTATTTAACTAGCAACACAAATAATCATAACTGGTTTCTCAAGAAATTCCCAACTTGAGTTTGTATTTACTTGATTATTTTATTTCCAGAGGTACATGTCCTCACCAGAATGAGAAAAAGTGACAGCGAGGGAGAGACGAAAAGAAGAAAACACTCGTCAATGAAGTATGGTCATGCCACAATCCCTTCTCCGTTTCTCTATTTTATCAGGGTCTGGGACATGCACACATATGAGACTGGCATTTTTTTTTTCTTTCTTTTTTTTTTTTGGAGAGGTTTTTGCTATAGGGCACGTGCGCTCGCCAGACAGACAGAGAGAGACAGAGAGTCAGAAAGCAAAAAATCACCCTCCAGGGGGGATGGCCACCCCGCAATCCCTTCTCCTCCATTCTCTTCTCGGGATCTTGGGCACGTACGCACACATGCCCGGCGTGAGTTTTAAGCCACCGGGTTCAGGACGCGAACCGCAGTTGACTATGTGGGAGTCCAGCGACATAGCCATTACACTAACTGCTGGTCCCGAGACTGGCATATTTTTTAAGCCTCCACATCTGGGATTCAAACTGTAGTCAGTCATGTGTCATCCAACTTCCTTAACCACTAGGCCATGGGCTAAGCCCAGAAATTCCTAATTTAAAGTGTCTGTACATTTTTCAAGTTTGAGGAAACTCTGACCAGAGCAATTGAAGAGAAGACAGCCTGCTTCCTTAAACACACAGTGGTCAGTGCTCAGCCTAAGGTCACCAAATGAATCATGGGGAACTAAAAGATGTAACTAAAGTAATGCAAAGTTAGAAACAGTCTAGAATCATTTTCTTAGAAATTCAGATTTTAGGGACCAGCAGGTAGTGTAGTGGTTAAGGTGCTGAATTCCTACCTGGCTGACCACAAGTCAGGTCCTAGACCTGTTGGGTTGAAAATCTCACTGGTGAATGTGCATGCATGCTCAAAATCCCAAGAGGAGAATTGAGTAGAAGGGCCTATAGTGCAACCATCCCTGCTGGGGGGTGATTTAATACCTTCTGTCAGTCTCTTAGGTGAGTGCATGTGCTTAATGGTAAAAACTTTTTAAAAAAATCAGATGTTATTGAGTAATAATTTAATTTTTATTTATTCAAATAATTGAACTCTAGTATATATAATTTAAGTATATGTATATTATGTATATTTAAGAAAGTATATTATAGTAATTTAGTTTTACTTAACTAGATAAAAATAAAATGGCATTTCAGAGAATAAAGAGAAATAAGTTGAAAAGCAGAATTGACTAAATTTGGGGATAAGATTTTTAAACATAGAGGCAGACAATGCAAGCACATTCCTCTGAAAGTTTCAAGAGTTCAAAAATAAGTAATTCTTAATGTTTCTGGTATAGAGATATCAAGAGAGGAGCAAAAACACTACCCATATGTCGGCAGGAAAAGTTTGCTGAAAATGTGAGAAAACGACTTAATTTAAATAGAAATGTACCTTACAGTGGGGATTCCCCAAATCAGGGAAGGTGGTTGAGAAACTCCAAAATCAAAATAGTGAGAAATACATTGAGTTGGTGCATGAAAAAAACCTCCCACCCTGATATTTAAGAACATCCCTTCCAAAGAATATTGACAGAAATTACTCAAAGATTATTTGATCTACATCATTCAGATAAATTTCACATCTTCCAATAAAAAAAAAGGACTTAAAGAGAGAAGTTAGTATTGTAGATCAATAATAAGGGAAAAAGAAAACTGGGTAAGGTGGAGCATTTAGAATAGACAAGGGCATCTCAATCAAGTAAAATAATTTTATTTTTATGTAACAGCTTCATGTCATATTATTATCCATATCATCTTACTTGACCATTCGATAACGATTTGACACATTTGATGACTTTATGCTCCTTGATGTAATTTTTCCAATTACAGGTCACCTGTCTTTCGGGACACTTCACTGTCTTGCAATGCCATCTTTACTGCTCTTGGTTACTTTTCTTTTCTGTGTTCCATGACTTCACAGTAACCCTGAGTCCTTCCTCTTGCACTTCTCTCACATCCAACTTGTCCTATTAAGGTTGTCTTTAAATTGTATTCAAACTCTGACCCTCATCATCACCTCCTTGGTTTACTTTCTTTCCTCACGTAAACTTTTTCCCTTGCTAACACATAGTATTTAGTCACAAGCACATTTACCACAGCAAACATGGAGAATACAAGATCAATAAAGCAGCTAGAAATGCTTAATCACACCACATAGAAAATGACCACTACTGGACCCTTGGTGTGTATTATTTTTTTGTTGTTGTTTTAATGCCTAATTTATCTACCTGGACTTTTTCTTCTTGATTCTGGAGACTAGAAGCCTAAGATCAGGGTCTTGGCAGATTCATTGTGTAGAGCATCCCTGGTGTCTTTTCATCTTCCTGTGAGAACACCACTCGTATTGGATTAGGACCAATCTGTGTGGCCTCCCTTAATCTTAAATAGCTCTTTCAAATTTTAAGTGTTACCAAATACTGTCATATTTGGAGATATTTTTGGTTTAGGACTTCCATATAAAACATAGGAGGGATATAATTTAGTCAATAACAATGTCTACAAAGATGTTTATGTTCTCTACATGTTTGTAAGTATCTCTATTAATATCTCTATTTATCCCTTTTTATATATTCCATATTCTCTGCGTTTTCTGTCATATATATTTTTTTGTGTGTGTGAGTGGAAGGGAGGAGATATCCCTCTATTTTCTTTGCTCACCTGTTCACAGATGTAGCCCTTGCTCAGAAGAGCTCCTGGCATAACAGCAGCTTTCTGAGCACTGCTAGGTAGGTTGTCTGAACACATGAATGCTTGCACCTTTTCTAAATGCCGGTGATTGGAGGACGACTTCCATGACACCTTTATCTGCTAAGCTACCAGGCTCTGCACCTGCTGCCTTTGGAAACAACCATTGTCCCCATTCTATTCTGTAGTCTCAGAGTCTATCTAACCTGTTATTCCAGGAAATGTGAGTCTTTCAATGGAATTGCTCTTGGCAGTAGAAAGAGTAAGCATCTGAGCTGTCTTCCAATCTCTTCCTTCATCACCCCAGGTCTTCCTCAGCACATCTGGAACAGGTCCTAGGTCACTGTGTCACTGCTCTGGACATGTATGGTCGAGAGCCACTGCCTGCTCCTCACAGAGGACTCTACCTGGTTCTGCTCAATATATCCCAACCTCCTTGGGTGTGCCTCCTGGTCCAATATACCAGTAATATCAATACTAATATATTTTTAAATTATAAAATCCTCTAAAATAATGAAGTGCTATAATCTAGAAAGTATATCATACATATCAGTAGGAGTTCATTTTTTATATAATTTTATTGTCTTCTTAAAGAGAATTTAGAAGTGTGTGTTAAAAAGTGAATATGATTTATTAAATTCGTAAGAACATTTATGTTTATCATGTCACAAGTTGAACCCTGCTTTTTATTATTGCTCTTATTTATTTAGTGAAATAATACAGGATATAGATTTGTGAAATTTATATTCTATTCTATGTACCATAAATAATTCATTTTAGCACATTATTTAACCTTTACAATGTCAGGGCTTTTTTAATATATAAAAATCCATATTTGTCTAATTTATTAAAGTTATTTTTAAGTATATATTTTATGTATTAGTGAATGTGAGCAAGTTGAGAAGAAGATGCAAATTACCACTGAAGGATTGTTTATATGAACACTCAGAATTGGAATAGAAATTATTCTTCATTTAAGAAAGTTTTGATAAGGTTTTCGGATTTCAAGTTTGATGGAAGGATTTGGAAAAGTGCTTATATAAAAATAAAGCCATCTTTAGATTTGTCTGGTAGGTACATGGTTCATATTGGGATTAAATAACTAAAATGACAAGAAACAAGGAAATTTTCTAGAGAAAGAATAGGCTTTTAAATTGATCAAACATGGGTCTGAATCTTAGCTCTATCTCACCTATATAATATGGATTTGGGTAAAAATGTTTTTAATAGACAGATAAAATTGTATGTATACCTATGAAGAACATTATGCTTTGAAATATATATGTGTATACACGCACACACATACACATACATACATACATATATACGTTGTAGAATGGCTACATCTAGCTAATTAATATGTGCATTACATCAGAAAGTTACCATTTTTGTGGTGAGTACACACAATACCTACTCTGAGAGAATTTTTTGAGAATACAACATATCATCATTAATTATAGTCATCATGTTGTTCCAGAAATCTCTTGAGCTTATTTCTCCTGTCAACATCATCCCAGCAACCATCTTCACTGGTACCATCATCTTTTGGACCAAATGTTTAAATGTGGATAGCATGATATACCTTTGCAGGAGATAATAAATGTGGCGTGTATATCACAAGGCCTGGCCTAGAGCCTGATGGGAGAATCATGTTAGTTAGATAAAGAATGCTGGGAGGGAACCAGCAGTTAGCATAATGGCTATGTTGCTGGACTCCCACGTAGTCGACCGCGGTTCGTGTCCCGGACCTGGTGGCTTAAAACTCATGCCGAGCGCGTGTGCGTGCGTGCCCAGGATCCTGAGAGGAGAATGGAGGAGAAGGGATTGCAGCATGACCATCCCCTCTGGGGGGGTGATTTCTCGCTTTCTGTCTCTATGTCTCTCTCTATCTGTCTGGTGAGCGCACGTGCCCTATAGCGAAAAAAAAAAGAAAATAAAAAAGAATGCTGGGCAGAGGACTGGACACTGGCTTGCTGGTAGCTCAATCTTAGCTATTGTTGTTCTTCCAAAGAGTCTGTCAACATCCTGACATGGGTATAGAGCGCTATATCATTTTTATATATTTATTCACTGTGGCACAGTAAAAAGGTTGATCGAGGAGCCAATAGGTGGTGTGGTGCTTAAGATACTAGATACCACATGTCTGACTCTGTGGTTCAAATCCCAGACACAGAGGCCTGAAAAATAGGATGGTTGTGTGTGCATTCATGTCCCAAATCCTGATAGGAAAAAGGAGGTGAAGGCATTGTGGCATGGACATCTCCTCAAGGTGATTTCTCACTTTTTCTCTCTCTCTCTCTGTTTTCCTCCAGAATGTCCTATTCCAAAAATCTAAAACATAAGAAAAAAAAAAGATCGATATGTTTATTAACCTGCTCATTTTCCCATCTGGTTCTTAGTACGAGATATTTGAAATAGGAAATTCTTATTTATATCTTACATGTGATTTACATTTTGGGAGAAGAAAATGAGTGATTAAATTCCTTGCCTTTCTTAGTTGATATAATGCTAATTGATAATATGCAATTTTTTCAACTAATGTATAAATAGTAAGTGAAAAAATTATTATAATATCAGTAAGGAACATTTTATATGTGAGCACTTTATGAATTCTACATTTTGTTTAACAATAAATGTGCATTGCTCTCTTATGATCTCCTATTGGCATTGCAGTGTTCCTCTCAAAGACAGGAAGCTGTGACCCTTCCTGTTTCATGTATTTGTCCTACAGAGATAGGCCTTTTTAGGATATAAAGATGGAGCAACTGCTGTGACTGAAATCAATTCTGAACTATAAAAGTCAACAGGTCTCCTTCAACAGCAATTTTTTCTTCTCCCTGTCAGTCTACAAAACCATGGAAAGTTGCAGTTAAACATTGTGCTCAGTCATTTTGAGGGATGTCACAGTGTCTGGCACATATATCATGCTAGTCGATTGGTTGAAGTCAGGTCTGACACTACAGAGCTCACCCTTGGTAAAGAAAAATATAGGTCAAAACTGCTTGTATTATATATACACACAGTATGTTTCTTGAAATGCACACTGCATATCTAGTAATAGAGACTAGCCCTGTGGAAGATGCAGCGTGACATGTGGGCTTCAGTTTTTCAGTGTATCCCTTTGATATGGGAGATTGTTCTAGACAGCAGACGAGCACAGATTAGATATTCTGAATAGAACAATGGCAGTAGTGTTTCTCCCTATAACACAAATCTATGAAAATATAAAATCAATATTAAATCTTTTAGGCTTATGGTTTTTGACAAATATGTTTATTTTCCTTGTCTAGATTAGCATAAACAGATGGCTTATAAAGAGCCCAATGAGATAAGTGTGTTTTCTTTGCGGTGCTGGGATTTGTATCCCCATTATATGAATATGACTTTTTGAGAGAATACGCACCAAATAAAATAAAACATAAGGCACACGCCTTAAGTTCTGTAAACCTATCATAGAAAATATAATTGGCCTTACTAAGAAATTTGGCTTGCTTTTTAGTCTATTTTCAGCATTATGGGAATAAAAACAATAAATGTGCTTCCTGATGTGCTCCTAGAGCATAGCAAATGACTATAAACACCTAATTACTTTTTAAACTGAATCCTTCTACTTCGAATATGTTTACTGTTTTCAAATATAAATTTTTACATAGCTTGATTATGCTATTTTGATTATATAAGTATGTACATATACATAATCAAAATAGACTTAGTAAAAATGTGTAGCTTGTCAGAATTTTCCATAGATAATGCATGCATAGCTTTGCATCTATATTCTACTGCTTGAGTAAGCTGCATATGAACATTTAAAAAGTCTTGCAAAAGGTCACAATAGGGTGTAAATGATCCAGCAACCTCAATTGCACAATCAGCAGAGGGAGGAATTCATTAAATTTGACATGAATATACAAGCAAAATGTTAGGAAATCTGTATACTTTCAGAAATTGGAGCTTGAATGTACGTTGAGAATTACCCAGTGCCATTAAAAGTTCTTTGCAGTTACGAGAAAGTCTATTTAAAAAACTACACTTACATAAATTATAATTGCTTGAAAAACCTACATAAGCTGATCTGTAGAAATGAATAGAGAGCTAAGATATTCTTATTCAAGGCTTGTACATTCAAGATCTTTTCAGCATTGATTAAGAATGAGAACATTTGAGCCCAGATGCACAGGCACACAGAAAGTACCACTTCCTGAAAGGTGGTAAGCTGCCACAGAGGCCTGGGTGTGGTTCCCAAGTCAATCTGAACACGTCATATGCAGTTGCACAGACCTGTAATCCAGTGACTAGGAGGCTGGACAAGAGGGTTGACAGATGGTGAGTCCCTGTTAAGACTACCATGCTTTGTTTCTCTTCCTCCCTCTTGCTCTTTCTCGCTCATGAAGGGAAAAAAGTATTTGAAGACTTTATAATTTTTCTTTTTTTTTTTTCCACAAAGGAGAGATGGTGAGAGAGAGATAAGGACCTGCAACAAGGACTTGTCACCTATGACATATCCTCCAACCGAAAGCCTTTCAGCCAGCTAGGATCACTGTACACCTGCAGGTGGACCTGTCGTGTTTAGTCCACCTGGAACAGAACCCAGCGGTTTTTTTATTTGGTTCCAACATCATGTAGGAGAGATATGTAAATAAGTTTTAATAAATTATTTAATTGGAATGTTAATGTAAATGATAGCACACAAGAGCCTAAGTAGCCAAAAGATCACATAGCTTATTTTCCATGAGTTCTTATGGTTATAAGTGAGACACAAAACCACGGATGCTTTCAATTTTCATCCCTTGAGATTTGTCAGGCTAAATAGTTAATCCCTCATAGTATTTTGATTTCACTTAAAATGGAAGTGCTTGCCACTTTAAAAATACTATTCATTTCTTAAAAGAACATAAAAAATTTTTTTAAATGTTGCATAAATTTGTCTTTCAGGAACTAACTAAGCTTTAGCATCCTGAGGCAGATGCCTGTTGGCCTCTAATATCTTATAATTTATTTGTTTACATAATTTGCTTATTTATTTATAATTAACAATATGGTTTTTCAATGTATACGGGCAGCACGTGACAAAAATTCTAAAATATACTATATAGATCATGTTTGTTAGAGAATTTTGCATTCTTGTGTCAATAAAGTGATTCTTATTCTTTAGGATAGATTTTTAGACAGTAGATTTTTTTTAGACTTCCTGGACATTTCTATAATTCTAGAAATTCAAATTTTGAAATTATTTCTGTCATGAGAATATCAATTGTAAATGTTTAATGTTATAAATTTGATTTTTTCATATTATTACATATAATGGAAAATTTATGGCACTTATTTTAGCATTTGACACAATACTGTACAATATCCAGTGTTTTTGCTAATGCTGATCTAAATATGAGAGAAGTATATATTTTTAATTTTATAAAACCCTGTAAAATAATATATTAAAAAGAAAATAGCTGCCCAATTATATTTTCTCTTTTATATATATATATATATATATACACACACACACACACACACACACACACACACACATATGTATATATAAAATATGTGTACATATATATACATATGTGTGTATATAATTTTGTTACGTTTTGTTTTTAAGACAGATTTTTGCTATAGGGCATGTGTGTTTTCCAGAAAGACAGAGAGGAAGAGAGACAGAAAGTGAGAAATCACCCCCCAGACAGGATGACCACACAGCAATCTCCTCTTCTCTATTCTCCCCTCAGGATTTTGGACACCCATGCACATGGGCATGGTGTGAATTTTAAGCTACTGCATCCAAGGCTTAAATTGAAGTTGACTACGTGGGAGTTCAGTGATAACCACTACACCATCTGCTGGTCCCTATTTTTATATTTTTTCTTTTAAAAATTATGCAATTTTCCCCCAACAGAGATCTTTACATTCTTTTGCTGTTAAATGTTTCTTCCAATGGTCCTTCCAAGCAATTCTCTACCTCACACTTTATACCACCCATTGTC
This sequence comes from Tupaia belangeri chinensis, assembly GCF_000334495.1. Classification (NCBI taxonomy): domain Eukaryota; kingdom Metazoa; phylum Chordata; class Mammalia; order Scandentia; family Tupaiidae; genus Tupaia; species Tupaia belangeri. The sequence continues at coordinate 621,281 of NW_006159681.1, read as the reverse complement.
CCCCACTTAAAGTCTCCAGTATCTACACTTACTTTTTCTACTATCATATCTTTTAGTCTTTCCACTTATTTATTTATTTATTTATCTGGAAAGATTTTTGTTATAGGGCACATTTGCTCTCCAGAAAAACAGAGAGAGACAGAGAGACAGAAAGCAAGAAAACACTCCACCTGGGGGGGGATAGCCAAACCACAATCCCTTTTCTCCACTCTCCTCTCTGGATTTTGGGCACACATGCACATGCACCAAACATATTTTAAACTACCCAGTCTGAGAGTTGAACTGCAGACACTAATTAGGAGCCCAGCAATGTAATCATTATGCTATCTTCTGGTCCTGAGTCTTCCATTTTCTGCCACGGAGTGCAGACATTCAATACATAATAAGGGAGGGGTGGATATAAAATGTCTCTCTTTCAAAGTTCTTCTTATTTTGCTCAGCATTAAGTCATCTATATTCATCCACTTTGAATCAATGATAAGGTCTCGTTGTTTCTTATGGCTGAGTAATATTCCATATTGTATATGTGCCACAATTTTTCAACCCTGTCACAAGTTTTTGGACAATTAGGTTGATTTCATGTCCTAGCAATTGTGAATAAAGCTGCAATAAACACGAAAGTACAATTGTCTTTCTGACTGAGTTTTCCTATCCTTTGTGTAATTACAAAGAAGTGGAATTACTGGGTAATATGGTAATTCTATTTGTAGATCTTTTTAAGCACCTCCATATTGTGTTCCATAGAGGTAATACATTTCCACCAACACTGAAGAGGGTTCCCTTTTCACCATAGCCTCACCAGTACCTGTTCTTTACATATTTGCTCCTAGCCACTGGAATTAAATTTGAAATCAGCCACAAACAAAGCCCTGGAAAATACACACACACACACACACACACACACACACACACACACATAAACACACAGAACAAAACAGAAAAAAAAAAAACACGAAAAATAAACAATCTACTCCTGAATGACTTCCAAACTGAAGAAATTAAGACCAAAATGAAAATATTCAACGAGACCAATGATAATGACACACCACTCTTCAAAATCTTTGGGACATAATGGAAAATAAAAAGGAGTCATAAGAGTGATGTTCATAGCTATTAGTGCTCACAACAACAGCAATAACAAAATAGAAAGGTGACAGATAAATAACACCTCATCTTAAGTAACTGTAAAAGCAACGGGGGACCGACCCGCGCCAAGCAAGGCGACGGGAGGCGGACCCCCACCCAGGGCTCTGCCCGGCGTTCAGCTGCCTCTCCAGGGCTGGCGTGTGGCCTTCGGACCAGCCAGCT
>NW_006159681.1:612607-619316 GCF_000334495.1 Tupaia belangeri chinensis | reverse complement strand
CATGGTAAAAAAGAAAAAAGAAAGGAGGAAGGTATGGAGGGCAACCATGGATGCCAGGGAAAAAGGGGGGGGAAGGTGGGACATAGCAGAGGGTGGGGGATGGGGAATCAGGGATGGCAAGACAAAGGGCAAGGTATGCAGGACGTAAGAATTGGAAAATTATTTGCTGAGAACATATATGTGGATGTACTTGATTGAGACAATGCACAGTGTATTTTGGATGGAAAATTCATTTGTGTGTTGTGATGGTGTAAAGTGAATTAATAAATAAAAAAAATAAAAAAAAATAGTGACAACAATAGCAAAAAGCTTGTTATTTGAGAGGATAAACACAACCGACAAACCATTAGCTATAGACTATTCAATAACAACAGAGAAAGACACCACATAGATAAAATCAATAGTGAAGCTGGTAATATAATAACCATTATAGCAGAAATACAAAAAAAAGAAAGAATAATATAAGATGCTATATGCAAACAAACTAGAAAACATCGATGAGATGGGCAAATTTCTGGACATGTACCAGTTACCTAGGCTGACTCAGGATTAAACAAAAAACCTGAAGACCAATAACAAGTGAGGAGATAAAATAAGTAATTAATAGTCTCCCAACAAAGAAAAGCTCAGGTCGAGGAGGCTACACTACTGAATTCTACAAAACTTTTGAATAAAATTTAACTCCAAATCTCCTCAAACTATTTATAAAGATTCAAAAGGAAGGGATCCTTCAAATCTCACTCTATGAAACCTTCATTATCTTGATATCAAAACCATAAATGGACATAACAAAAGAAAAAGCAAATTACTATCAATATCCCTGGTAAATATTGATGCAAAAATTATCAACAAGATACTAGCCAACTGAATCTAACAACATATTAAGATTTTACACCACAACTAGTTAAGCTTTATTCCAGGAATGAAAGGATAGTTCAATGTATGTGAAATAATAAATGTAATACATCACATTAACAGATAGGAAGATAAAAAACATATGATTGTATCTATTAATGCAAACAAAGCATTTGATAAAATACAACATCCCTTCATGCCCAAGACACTCAGCAAAATAGTAATAGAAGAGACATTTATTATTTATTTAGATATTGAAATAATAAAAGTCATATACAAAGGACCCACTGCAAATTATATTGAATGGAGAAAAGCTGAAAAGTTTCTTATTAAAAACTGGAACAAGACAAGTCTGCCCACTTTCTCCACTCCTTCAAATGCAGTGCTGGAAGTCCTAGCCAAAGATATCAGACAAGAGAGCAAAATAAAAGGCATTCAGATAGAAAACAGAAGCTAAACTGTCCCTACAGCAAAAAAAAAAAACCCTCTCCAAAAAACAAAGTATAGAAGTAGTGAATTTGACCTTACCATTTATCTGCTCTCTAAATAAAGAATATTCAAAATTTGATTATAGTTAAATTGATACCTTCAACTATCTATATTATAACCAATAATAACTGCATTTAGTCATCATTCCAATTGAACTGATAAACAAATAGAACTTACATTTGAAAAAGATAAAAAGGAAATTTTGTCCAGTCTTCCAATTAATGCACTGAAAAATATAAAAACCTAAACCAGTGGAGATCTATACCTGTATCTATAATAAAGCTATACATTTTTTCAGTGACATTTACTCAAAAATTTCCCCCAGTATTTTATATAGAAATTGTTAAACCTATAAAACATATGAGACTAAATAATCAAAACCATTATAAGTGGTTTTATTTATTCTTATTTTTATTTTACACATCCAATTAGTATACATCATTTAACTTGTAAATTGAATTCACCCAACATGAATACATTTTACACCAGCAGAGTTCAAGATACTATAAACATTATGATCAACAGATAATAATACATTTCTGGGTTCCATAAATTTCTTTTCTATTTTTTCTCTTAATTTCTTTTCTCATACTCCTCCCATTCTCCCACCTTCTCCCCACACTGTTTTTAGTATCTCTAACCATTTTCCAGGCTTCAATATCTTCTAGTTTTTTAGCTTCCACCATAGGGTGCAAGCAATTAGTATATATTAAGTGGAGACATACAATGTCTCTGTTTCATAGCACAACTTGCTTCACACAGCAGTAAATCTTCCATATTTGTCCACTTTCCAGAATCTTGTTGTTTTTTTATGGATGAGAAGTATTCCATGGAGTATATGTGTCACACTTTTTCAATCCATTCATCTATTCGTGGACGTTTGGGTTGGTTCCATGACTTAGCCTAGTGTGATTATCAAGCTGCTCATCTGGGACTCCAAGCTTGCAACTGATAATGTGGGAGCCAAACGCCTTAACCTCCCTGCCATTCACTGGTCCTAAAATTTTTATTTCTTTTTTAAAATTATTTATTTAATTTTTATTTATTCATTCATTCATTTATTTTAATTTGACCAGTGAGAGATGCACAGAGAGAGTTGAAGGAAAGTGAAAAAGCCTGCCACCATGTTTGGGACTCGAACCATAGTTGGCCATGTGGGAATGTCCAGCACCTTAACCATCATGCCACCTGCTGACCCCAAATTTTTCTTTCTTTTTTTTTTTTTTTGAGAGGTTTTTGCCATAGGGAGCGTGCGCTCACCAGACAGAGAAATAGAGTTTTAAGCCACCGGCGTGAGTTTTAAGCCACTGGGTCTAGGATGAGAACTGTGGTTGACTACATGAGAGTCCAGTGACAAAGCCATTATGCTAACGGCTGGTCCTAAATTTTTATTTCTTTGAGCAAAATATTTATCAATAGGTTGTTAGAGCACATATATTGAGAAGTGTACATACACAATCCAAAGACCATTAATTAGAAGTAGAATATTGATTACTTTTGATATAGTCTTATAACAAATACATTATAGCCTGAGGAGAAAAAGATGTAGTGAAGTGAGAAAGTAAAAGTCATAGCTCTGTGTGTTGATCAGCCAGTGAACTCTCCACTGGCATATAGAGAGTTGGTCATCTACAGAAAACCTCTGGGTGCCTTAATGCAATGCTTGAATTCTTCTGAAAGTATAGCTTTCCTTCATTTTGTACCTTTTATGTTTTTCTATATTTTACTACAGGGTATTTGTAGGCTTTTTAAAGAATCAAATTTAAGTTAAAGAATATACTGAAAAATAAATTGCATCATTCTCTACTAATAAAATGCCTTTAGATCCTTTCCTCTCCCTCTCTAAGCAAGGCAATCTGTTTTAGAGCACCTGGTCTTATCATCGGGAGCCTTGGATATTTTAAAGAAAGGTAATCATAAAAAAGACTTCAAATTCTTTTTCCAAGTTTTTTAGTACATGTTAAAAGGAAGAAAAGGGGTGGGGGAAGCTTAGTATTTTGCTTCACTGGACTTATTCCTTCAAAAACAATCATGCTTTTGCTATATTTCTAACTCAGTTTTTTCTAAGAAACAACTCTTCTGAAATAAGGTGCAATTTTGAAAAAAAATGTTTTTTATTATTTATTTATTTAAGATAGAATAGCCCTTTCATTGTATGTGACCGTCAATAGTAATGGAGGAGCTCTGGAAAAATGTAGTGATGTGTTAATGAACAATATTATCTAGAAAGGAGTTGATTGTCTTCTGAAACCACTTTCTTACCTTTGCAATCACATTGTAAATTTAGTTTGATGCTTTTCCCCGTTTAGAATTTAAACAATGCATTTGTTTTGAGGTTGCCTAAGGCATTATGACAGAAATAAGTAAAATATTGATATAAGTTGCCAAGAAGTTTCTCATAATTGGCTCTTTTCCCTAAAGTATCATGATAACATATTTTATACTTAAGAAAACACTTATAAACACATAAAAATTAACAATTGTGATAAATGGACAAGTCCAATTATATAATCGCTATGTGCATCACATTACAAATTTCAGGCCCAGAATGGTTTTCTTGACCTCATTGTTATCTCAAAGAACATATAGTGAATTTATAAATTAATTAAATTCATTTTTCTATGTGTGTATATATGTGAATATGTGTGTGTAAGGTAATATTAGAGGTACTATAATAAGTTCTTATTTTCTTTATTACTTTATCTTATTGAAGATTTATATGGTTGGTTAAAAAATGCATGTCTATTCAATGAGCATTGATGAATGGAAAAACAATGATTTAGAAATACAAAATTCTTTTAAAATGCTTGAAATCAGTTTTTTTTTTTTTAGAGATTTTTGCCATAGGGTGTGTGTGCTTGCTGGAGAGGCAGAGAGTGAAAGTGAGAAATCATTCTCCAAGGAGGATGGCCATGTCACAATCCTGGCTCCTCCATTCTCCTCTTAGGATTCTGGGCATGCCTGCACATGAAACTGGCATGAGTTTAAAACCACTGGATCCAGGACTCAAATTGCAGTTGACTAAGTGAGAGCCAAGTGACAACCATAATGCTGTATGCTAGTCTCCAGATTAAATATAATTTATCATAATACTATATATAACTCACTGGCTAAAATAACATCTTAATATCAACTTTTTCTTGTTTCATTACATACTGCTCATTTTTTATGTATTTTTTTATTTTTTATTATTATTCATACAAAATAGAAAGCTGGAATACATCAATAACAAATGATGAAATTGAAACAGTGATAAATAATCTCCCAACAAAGAGAAGCCTAAGTTTAGATAGTTCCACCTCTGAATTCTACAAAATTTAAAAGAGCTAACTTCAACTCTTCTCAAATTATTTATTTCATTATTTTAAAAAATATTTTTAGGATTTAACCATAGTGCATATGGCTTCACTGAAGAGACAGAGAGATAAAGAGAAAAGTAAAAAAATCACCTCCTCAGAGAATGGCCATGTTGAAATCTTTTGTCCTCCTTTTTCTTCTTGAAATTTTGGCCAAACATGCACACACACCTAACATAATTCTCAAGCCATTGGATGTGGGACTCAAACCATGGATGAACATGTGTGATTCCATATTCTTAACCACTACATCACCTGGTAGCCCCCTTAAACTATTTAAACTATTTAAGATTCAAAAGGATGAAATTCTTGTAAACTCATTTTATGACTCCTACATCACCTTAACACCCAAACCAGATAGACAAATAATAAAACAAAAGCTACAGAGCCAAATTCTGTTGTAAAATTTTTCAAAAAGATACCAGCAAATTGAATCCAACAGCATATTAAGAAGAGTATACACTACAGTCAGGTAGACTTTTTCCTAGGGATGCAATAATGGTTTAACTTACATAAAACAATAAGTGTAGCATACCACATTAACAAGAAAAAGATGAAAATCATATGATCATATCTATAGATCCAGAAAAAGCATTTGATAAAGTAAAACATCGCTTCATGATCAAGACTCTCAGTAAGATAGGGGTAGTAGAGATATTCCTCAACATAATAAAAGTCATACACAACAGACCAATTGTGAACATCATATTGAATGGGTAGAAGATGAAAGTCTGCCTACGAAAAACTGGAACAAGACAAGGTTTTCAACTTTCTTCACTCCTTTTCAACATAGTGCTGTGAGTTCTAGACAATGCATTCAGACAAGAGCAAAATCAAGTATTCAGATAAAAAATGAAGACGTTAAACTGTACCTATTTTCAAATGATCTAATTATATACATAGAAAATTCAATGGAATTAAAAATAAAAAACTCTGGAGAGTGGTAAATGGATTCAGTAAAGTAGCAAAATACAAAATCAATATATGAAAATCTATAGCATTTATATACAGCAACAATGAACAGATAGAACTAAAAAAGGCAATTCCATTTACAATAACTTCAAAACTAATAAGATACCTAGGAATAAATCTAACAAAAGAGGAAAAAAAGCATCTCTACAAGAAAAACCATGAAAAATTGAGAAAAGTAATTGAGTATGATACAAAAAAAGAGAAAAGATAAATCATGCTCTTGGATGGGGAAAATCAATATAATCAAAATTTTAGTTCCACTCTGATTAAGTCACATATTCGATTCAATTTCAATCAAATATTTTGAAACATCCTTCACAGACATAGAAAAAAATTATAATTTTTTCTGGAATAATAAAAACACCATATCCCCAAGGCAATTTTGTGCCAATAGAGTAAAATAAAAGGCATGTGACAACCCAAATTTAAAATAAACCATAAAGCTGTGATAATCAAAACAGCATGGTGCTGGTAAAAAAAATGACACAGATCAATTGAACAGAATAGAGAATTCAGAAATAAATGCCAAATTATACAACCTACTGATCCTTGACAAAATGTGTAAGACAATGCAGTGGAGAAGAGAAAATATTTTCTTCAAGTCGTTCTGGAAGAAAAGGCTATCCACCTGCAAAAAGAAAAAAAAAAAAACTACATCCCTGTCTTTTAGCATTGGTAAAAATAAACTTGAAATGGATCAAAGTTTGAAACATAAACCATCAAACTATAATACTACTAGTAAAAAACACAGACGAAACCTTGGAGATATTGGAGCAGGCAAATATTTTAAAAATAAGACTCCTAAAGCAAAGGCAATTGTCCTCAAAACATAAAGTTAAAAGGCTTCCACCCAACAAAGGAAACAGCAATTAGAACATTAACGACAACTCTCAGAATGGGAGAAAATACTGGTAACCAGCAGTTAGCGTAATGGCTATGTTGCTGGACTCCCACGTAGTCGACCGTGGTTCGAGTCCCAAAACTCACGCCGGGCGCGCGCGCGCGCGCGTGTGTGTGTGTGTGTGTGTGTGTGTGTG